>NC_134485.1:230555867-230834017 GCF_040206685.1 Ascaphus truei | reverse complement strand
CAGGAGACCCGGGAAGAGGAGGAGGTGTGCGGGGTCACGATCTGTGCTGTGTGTGTGTGTGTGTGTTTTTTGGACCTTTGGCCCGTCACTCAGCCTCAGGCCAATGAGAGGTGTGGGGGGCGGGCCAAGGGGGTGGTGTGAGTGTGTGAGGCCAATGAGAGGTGTGCGGGGCGGGCGGCCCAAGGGACAAATGAGATTGCCGCTAGGGACACAGGCCATGCAGACAAACATACAGTGCTTTCACAAATATATAGTAGATATATATATATATATAAAACTGTACTGATACCTCTACATATATATACTTATACATATATATTGCTTGATCAAGCATAATTCTGATGACTGCCATTTAAGGTCAAACCTTAGAGATACAGTATTTCTGTAAGGTGTAACAACTGCATAATTCAAAGTGAATTTTGCCCGTATCTGTCAGTTTCATGCTTCTTCCTGTCCTAGGTGGCCCTGTCCAAATGATAATACAACTAGCAATATACATGTTTATTCATTGTTGGAGGAAAGGTCACTTTGCCTAAAAGATGATACTCCCTTCCCAACGTACTGTACCATAACACAAAACAGTGCAGATTAATGGGAATACCTAGATGATGGTATTGCTGAGAAGTAATTAAAAACTCCTCCTCTTTGTTCAAATCTATGTTAAGGCCATTATACATATGGTATTACTTTCATGCGTATACATTCATTTGAATTCCTATGCAATTTTAATTAAATTCTGATTAAACGTCTCTGTCACATGCAGTTGAGGTATGTACACTTGTTTTTCTTTTATATTAAATGGCAATAGTTACTAGGAGGGACTCTTGACACCCTGTTAACAGATACTTTACATTGTAATAAATCCTGAATCCTTCAATAGTCTAAGGCTGCGGAAATAGTGCACATGACGGCCCGCGCGGCACTAACAAATTCATGTAAGTGCACCAGTCCGGCCATGCTACGCACTATGCGAAGCGCCCAGCAGCGCGACGGTGCGGTCGGATTTTTAGCAGACATTTTTTTTTATTTTTCATGCAACGGCCACGTCAAGTAAGCATTTTCACCCATGAGGGTGAACCAGCCTGGTGATGTCACGGCCACGCCTCCCCATCGAGTGAGTGAACAGAGCCCACAGATCGCTGAGGTGACAGGCGTACGTGCCTACTATGGCCGCAGCCTTAGACACATGGAAGCACAGAATTTGATGGCATTTAAGAATCACTCAGCCCACGTAGTATGCCCATTTCTCTATCTGCTGGAATCATCAGAACCTTCTTGAACCATGCCTTTCTTTCATATTCAGAATAACCTTATATCTATCCCAAGGATTAGAACATTCCCTTACTCTCTTAGCCTCTAAAACGTTAGCCTCTGTTGGGAGGCTATTCCACGAATCTACCATCCTTTCCGTCAAAAAGTACTTCCTCACATATCCCGTTAGACTACCACCCTCCAGCTTCAGAGCATTACCTCTTGTTCTACTGCCTCTCTTTCTGTGAAATATGCTTCCTTCCTGTACAGTACTTTGTTGAAAGCCTATATATATTTGAAAGTTTCAATCATATCCCCCCTCTTTATTCTCTCCCCGAAGCTTTACATATTGAGGTCCTTTAGTCTTTATTGAATTACTATGTTATTAGCATGGATTCCTACATTATTATGTTGTGTTTGCAGTTTTTATTTGTCTCAAGCTGGTACAAAAAAAAACCTCACATCTCAGTAACAAGAAGATTGTAGATAATCTCCTTAGACCCCACAGAAAAATTTGAGATTTCTGCTTTTATGTAAGGTAAGTCAAAGAGAGCCATGCTGATGACACCAGGACTGTCCTGCCCACAGAAGCTCTGGAGAGGCCAAATATTGACAGAGGGGTGTAACAAGTTTGAAGAGATACAGTAGGTGCTGCTAAGTTTCCAAAAGTGTAGAAACATCAGGTCTGAGCACTGCAAAAGAATGCAGGCTGGATGCAGGTTGTAAAATAAACTATTTATTTGGCATGATGCCTAATACAAAAACAAGTACTAGTCCTCCTCCCACGCATTTCATGCCCTCTCTGGCGCTTTCTCAAGGAGTACAATGAGAGGAGCAGTGAGAGCTCTAGGTTCCTGGAATAGGTGAGGCTTGCCAAAGAGCAACACAAATAAGCAGTGGGAGCTCTAAAGGCCCAGGAACCATGCAAGCTGCAAGAGGAACGATGAGAGCCTTGGAGAGCAGCGAATACTCCAAGGGCCCTGGGAGAGGTCAGGAAGCTTACACTGAACCTCAACACAGACTTATGGGAAAGGCAGGACCGAGATCCTAGGAGAAGGTTGTGCAGGTCAGACAATGGGGCCCAGGGTAATAGAAACGCCAATTTGGGGTATGTTTGAGGTACAGCTAGAAAGCAGGTAGAGGGGGTTCTATAGAGTTGGGTGCAGCTATGGAAGACAATGCAGGTAAATGCAGCTTGCGCAGTTTTGTGTTAGAGAGGGTGCATTGGGCTCAGGAGCAGAACAGGGCTGTAAACATGTTGGACGGACTGAACAGAACCAGAGCAGTGTAGTGGTACGTAAAAGATGCAGGAATTCGTGGATGGCGGTGGAACTGCCTTGGAAAAAAGCGTGGGACCAGAGATTGCAGGATAATGGGTACAAAAGTTTATTGGCTGTGCTGTTTTTTATGTGCCAATAAACTTTTGTACCCACTATCCTGCAATCTCTGGTCCCACGCTTTTTTCCAAGGCAGTTGCACCGCCATCCACGAATTCCTGCATCTTATACTCCTTTGGTAGGAGCACGCCCAACAGCACCTGGACCTCCAGCAAATCATTCATGTGAGTTTACTCCTATTTGCTATTCAGTTTATCCAATTTCACTGCATCATTGTACCTTTAGCCAGTGACACCCATACAAGATATACCTATTTTAAAGGTTAGTGGGAGTCCACACAGAGTGGCTTTTAAGGGTCTGAAAGTGACATTACTGATTGGAAGGTCTGATTTCAAGCATGCTGTTTTTTCTGGAAAGACAATTGTGATATAAGGACATATTTATACATGGACGTTCCCTGTGGGCATTGCAGAGGAGTTATTTCTCCTATTCTATCACATAGTGGTACGTAAACCCTGTTAGGTTCTGTGGCCACACCTTGTTCATGCTTTGCTGGATTTGGTGCTCCAGTAGCTCATTGCAGTGGTTCTAGATTTCCAGCAGCAGTGGAGAATGTATTCATATGCCAAGGAAAGCGAATCCAAGCAGCACAGCTGACACTGGAAGCCCAAGGAGCATTGACTAATGACAGACTGTGCTAGAACCAGCCCAGCATTGAGAGTCCTGTGTGGACTCTGGGACTAGTTTATGTTATTTGCTGCCACAGATACTGCAGCTGCTGTGTTTGATTTTCTGTAACAGTGTTGCTGTACAAATATTGCTGTACGTTTAGTAGCCCTTACATCAATTTTCCCTTCCCTTTTTATTTTTTAGATTAAGTTGACACTTTGTTTACACCTGTGTGTATCTGTTTTTGTACCAGTGGGGTGACAAGCTCATGGTGCTTGGCAGGCACGCATTGCCATTAGGCTGCGTCCATGGTACCTCAGACCTGAGCAAACAGACTACCTTAAGGCAGTGTTAGTGTACATGCGGCTTGCATGCGCGCGGAGGCAGGGAGGGGCACACGATGCACAAGAAATCAGTTACAACTGATTTCTCGCGCAACATGGCGGTCATGTGAGCGGTTTGCCCAATGAGGACGAACCAGCTCCGTGATGTCACTAGGAACACCCCAAGGAACGCCCCCCATGGCCTGAGTACTATGGCCAGGGAAAGCACCCACCTTCCCTCAGCTTCCGCGCATCTCCACATGGGCTGCGGCACCATGTCTGCAGCCTTAGGTCACAGTGGAAGGCAGCTCACTCTGGTACAGTAATGTAAAGTCATATTATAAAGTGTAAAGAAGTCTCAAGTTTGAGAGCAAACATTTATTGCATCAGGACGCAGCTGTGGTTTTCCATCACTTTTGCATTTGCATGTCATCATCTTTGTGATTTTATCATCATTTATATTCCAGCTTTTATATAGCTTGTGAAAATTCTCCTTAACTTTTATAAATGTACAAGTCAAATCAGGTGGTACTTTGCTGTCAGTTATGACAAACGATGGATGCAAATGCATGCTCCAGGAAACAAGCAGTGCATTCATCATGCAAAGGTTTCCTATAATTACATTACCTAATAAAATATACAATTATGATGAATTTTCAGCTGTGAGGATACATTACAACTAGCAAGTGCCATTTCTAAACACATATTTTGATCAAAAAGCTTGTTCAATGTGTAATTTGCCTAACAAATCGCCTAACTTAATGGCATATGTATGTATTAGAAGCCATTTATCAAGCAGAGAAGAAAGTCTCATTAGTGCCTCCTACACATTTTTAGTTGTGTGATCAATTGGCATTGCCCCAACATAAAAAGTCAACGTACTCAACCCATTTGTAAACCTTTAATTGTAACATGACCCATTAGTCCAAGTACACAAGAAGTGAGGGGGGGTGGGCGAGGAAGCTACAGGCATACCCCGCATTAACATACGCAATGGGACCGCAGCATGTATGTAAAGCGAAAATGTACTTAAAGTGAAGCACTGCCTTTTTCCCCACTTGTCGATGCATGTACTGTACTGCAATCATCATATACGTGCATAACTGATGTAAATAACGCATTTGTAACAGTCTCTATAGTCTCCCTGCTTGCGCTTAGCTTCGGTACAGGTAGGGAGCCGGTATTGCTGTTCAGGACGTGCTGACAGGCGCATGCGCGAGCTGCCGTTTGCCTATTGGGCGATATGTCCTTACTCGCAAGTGTACTTAAAGTGAGTGTCCTTAAACCGGGGTATGCCTGTATTGTAGAGGAGTTTAAGATATTTTTTTCTGTTCTTGAGATAGTTTAAAAATCAGTATTAACAATGCTCTTCCTATGAGGTGACTCAGGGAGACCCGAAATAATTCTGAGGGAAGCACCCAAACTATTTTTCTTACATATTCAATTTGCAAGATGTATCAAAATAAAGAACAGCGTGTTGGCACAATGCTCAATTGTGTTTGCTCTTGGTTTCATCATACAGTATGTAAGAGGCTTGTTAGTAACGCTGCCTACACCTGGTGGAATTTGTTAACCAGAGAGGAATATGGCCCTTCAGGCCATGTGGATTTTAGGCATACATAAAAGAGAAAAATAGAGCAACATGGGATTTGACACATCTCATTATAATATGAATGCTAAGTAACTATGCCACACCCTCACTGGTGCACATACTGTAAGGTACATTTTGAGCAAAGTAACAATTCACACTGATGACGAGATGAAGATGAATCTTTTTGCCCATGTTTTGCTTCTCCAAATGACCCTGATATTTCTATTTCTAAGAGAGAGCCTATGAATAAAATAAAGCAGGCTTTTGATTATAGCATGGGATGTATTTTAATATGACTGATTTTATATTAGTTATGACTATTTTTCAATGCAATATATATATATATATTTTAATTCAACAGCAAATGACTTGCACACTTCTACAGATGTCTAATACAGTAGCTTCTTACATGGGGCATAACATTGTATGGTACGCGATCTGCTCCTTACTTTCCATTGCACCCTGTGTATTATACTGTATTGTAGCAAAAAAACATTCGGTAGTAATGTTGAAAACACTTTTTTTAAATAGCAAGGAATTGCACCAACGATAACACTGTAGAGGAGGTGTGGCCAACTCCAGTCTTCAAGGGCCACCAACAGGCCAGGTTTTAAGAACATTCCTGCTTCAGCACACGTGGCTCAATAAAAAAAATAATCAAAGGGCGCTATATGTTGTAATGAATTAATAAATGAATGAGTCAGTGGCTCATTCTGACTGAGCCACCTGTGCTGAAGCAGGGATATCCGTAATACCTGGCCTTTGGTGGTCCTTGAGGACAGGAGTTGGCCTCCCCTGCTGTAGTGCAATAATATATGTCTTCCTGTATTTTTTACGCAGCTACGGTGTTGCAAAGCCATACAGGTGTAGCCAGGTGCCCACTGGGCTGCTAACTTCCTATCCTTAACATATAAGTCCTGGTACCAGCGCAGGCAGTGTTGGGGTTAATCTTGCCCCACGCTGCAGTAAACAAATCCCTGGAGTGACAGGGAGGGTGGGCTCAAAGCCAAGGTACCGCACACTACTGGGGCTTAGACCTGGGACCCTCTGCTGGTAACCAAAAAAGGGTCTGCAGCCTAAATTGAGAGACTCTCTCACCTCAGGGTGAAGAGGGGTGTGTGTTCCAGGAGTCCTCTGGACAGAGGGTCTCCACGTGCCTGCTCCCTTAGGGGAGTAGGTGAAGATACCCCCTGGTGGGATAAGGGGTAAAGGTAGCAAAGGTGAGGCTCTTTGGGCCTCAAACCCCTTGGGTTCTGCTCCAGGGTTAGGAGAAGATACGGTATTATGAGCTGTTCATGCTGTTATTCAATAAAGTTCCTGTTATTATTTTATCCTGCCTGGAGTATGACTTATTGAGGTTGATACAGAGAGAGAGAGTTTTCCATCAAGGACCACCCCTACACATGATAGGGCTTTGCTGGATGGAGATGTCGAACAAATGCAAAAGCCTGTTCTGTTTATCGCCAACACCATCAGCAGATGCTCAGGCACTTCTGTAAACCTGCAGGTGAGCACCAAAACACCAGGTAGCAGTGAATATCCTTTAGGGTGGGGGAACACCAGTTACATTTGGAGGTGCTGCTGAGATCTGAGTGGCAAACAGGCAGTTTTTTGCAGCAGAGAAGATCTTCCACCATGCCAAATTGAGAAGTGCTTGAAAAATACTGTATCAAGGCCATTTATTGTGGAATTAAGAGTAGTGTACCTGGGGGTTCCTGGAATCCAAGGGACCAGAACACCCTGAAGGGGAAACTATCACATGACTATCCAAACTCCATGCAAAATTGAGAGGTGCTTGTTAACCACCATATCAGGGCCATAACTGAGGGATTATGTGTAGGGTACATGGGGCTCCGGGGTCTCAAGGGACCGGAACCACCTGTAGGAGTCTACAACATGACTATCCACAAATGGTACTTCAACTGTATGTGAGTGTGGCGTTCCAGGGGGCTCTCACAAGCGAGGGACCAAATCCTCCAAGACAGGAAGCTGCAGCACGTATAATAGCGGTTCTCACAGAAACGGGAGAATCGTGTGGTAAGCTTTGCGAGATGCAAGCTTTTTCTTTTGCAAAATATCTGGGATCGGCCCAAAATGAAAGTCATGCCCATAACTAGTGCTTGGTTCGGCGCAAAAATGAAGCCATGACCATAGCTAGTGCTTGGTTCGGCGTGGAAACTGAAGCCATGCCCATATTTAGTGCCTCAGCCCTGAATCACCCAGGGGGAAGAGGCACTGAGTGAAGAGTCCCCACTAGGGGTGTAGTCGGATGAGTCTGCCGCGCCCGCAAATAAACATGGTGACTGGAATAAGCATTCTAGTTGTACTCTACTAATATGGCTAAGAAAACCATTGTGCAGAATGCGCTACCTGGAGAACTCCTGTCAGTGCAGATCAATGGAGAGGACTTTCTCCAGTATGTCTGCTCGAGCGGTGACTACCCTGGCGGGGAATTGACCTTCAAATCCCATTAAAAGAGGTGTGGAACACCCCACCTTCAGCCAATATTGCAGCCACAACCTGTGCCTGGCCAAAAGAAAGTACGGGCCTACTATACTATTATCTGTGAGCTACAAAGGTTCATGGAGCAAGCCTCCCCCAGTTACCTGGTGAGATGACCGCCGAAGAGGAGTCTGGTTCACTTCAAGGTATCCAATGCTGTGCTGGAGGAAATCGAGGCTGCAGGTTCCATCACGATGCTCCTGCCGGAGTATCACCCCATCATTCTAGGAGTGGTGGTAACAGTCATCTGGAGCAAGAGGGAGCTCCACCCAACGTCAGTGACATCATCGGAGGTGACCCCACCAAGCGGAAGACATCCAAGGACCCGGAAGATCCTTGCGACGCGTTGGGAGGTGCTTGCTCCTGGACGGGAGAACCACGCGGATACAGCAGCCCAGCAGAGCTGTGAGGATACGTTCGATCCCCAAGTTCCTGTGTGACTACAGCCCTGCTGAACGGTGAGGGTGCTGTGGCCCAGCTGGTTCCGTGGAGGAATCCATCTGGATGTACCGGCCGGTACTTCTTCTCCCGCAGATGTCACCAACCTTCTGGTGCAACTCGAAATAGTCATCGCGGATGCAGCCGCCAGGGCGGATGTGGAAGACGTGACCCCCGCTCAAGTGAGTATGGCTGAGGTCGACCATTTTCTTCCACAAGGCTGTGCTCATGGGAAAGCCAAGGCACATAAGGCTACCAGGGACCCACATACACACCAAGTTCTGGCAGTTA
The DNA here is from genome assembly GCF_040206685.1 of Ascaphus truei. Classification (NCBI taxonomy): domain Eukaryota; kingdom Metazoa; phylum Chordata; class Amphibia; order Anura; family Ascaphidae; genus Ascaphus; species Ascaphus truei. Next base: position 230,825,615 of record NC_134485.1, on the reverse strand, counting down.
TGGGTCGCGGTAGGCGCGAGGTCACTGACACCTCTGGACATATTTCTGTGCCTAAGGTCTCAACAAACATTTCTCAGGACACTGATCGTACATTCAAATCTTCCAAGGACAGTAGGGTATGATAATGATGCGCCTGGGGGTGGGATGTCAGAATATGTTATGTGTTCCAGAGAAGGGTCATGCAAGTCAGATATCATCTGTTGTGAGTTCTATACATGATGAACCTGTTGGTGTATCTGTTCAAAATAAGGGGAACATTTTATCTTGGAGGGATCCCCTGTTTCAAGGTTATGTGCCTCATATGAATAGGACCCGATTCCTATTAATTACAGGTAGTTCAGTGGATCATTGGTGGGAAGGGGAGTTTACTGCCGATGAAACTGCAGAGACCCTTAGAGAACAAGACAGGAATATCAGATTAGGGATGGTATCACCTTCAGGCCTGAAGGTGGTGAAGCCTGAGAAAATTCCTAATGAGCCACTATTTAGGCAAGCCTGTGGGCAGAACTTAATTAAAAATAGTAAGGCAGATAGAATTGTAGTACAAAGATACAGGAAGTCTTATGGATTTGATTATCCATACGTGCCTGAACCGTTAATGTGGGAAGCAGAAGCCCATAGAGAACAGTGGGCTAAGGGTGCTGTGCTGGATTATCTGGCTGCCCGATGTAACGTACCCTGCTATTATAATGAGGAGAATGTGTCCTACCTCATTAGGGTATAGAAATTGGGTAGAAATATCTACCTGGACAGGTTGGAGTACATCTCAGAAAGGGGCCAGAAAAGGTGTTACTCAGAAACAGTACCTGATGATGAGGGTAGGTTAGTTCGCAAACCTGATCCAAAACATTACTACTGAGTATAGGTATAGATTCTCCAGTTAGGGAGGATCCTGTTGTATGTTTTCCTGTTCTCCAATTTATGGATGATATGTAAATTGGGTATCTATTATTTTATCCTGCCTGGAGTATGACTTATTCCGGGGGATACAGAGAGAGAGAGTTTTCCTGCAAGGACCACCCATAACCATGATAGGGCCTTGCTGGATGGAGGCGCTGCCCCGAGAAAGATGTTGAACAAACGCAAAAGCCTGTCCTGTTTATCCTGAACGCCATTAGCAGATGTGAAGAAATGAAAAGTTCAGTCCGCGCTCTGGCTCTTTAAACTTGGAGTGTTGGTCCCTCTCAGTTCTCTTGCTGCTTCTGTGTTTATGAGGTGTCTCCCCCACCTCCAAATGTGGTCTCCACCGGAACCCCGATGGTGATACCAATATCAGCAATACAAGAAAAAACACAAAAGCGCACCAAGATGAGAGATAGATATTGTATTAGCAACAAATAATAAAATTAGTAACTTACATATAAAATTTCTTTAATAATCCCCGATTCTGGTGTCTATCACAGGAGTAGGGCATCACATAGGAAGTATGAAGGGTAATCTCAGTTCTGAGAGATCAGACCCGCGCGCTGGGGCTGTCTCTGTTCACTCTCCTGTCCTCCACGTGTGGTAGCGTGGTGCGGAGTGTAGCGCGCATGCGCAGGAACCGGGGCCTTCAATAGGTGTCCTTAGGATGCCTGTCCGTTTTTGATAGCATAGAAACGATCGGAAATAAGCAGGAACGGTACATTTGGGTGTGTACTGGTGGTGGGTAGTAAAACCGCCAGCCACAACAGTCGCGACGCGTTTCGTTTACCAAAGTAAACTTCTTCAGGCAATAATCTGGGACACCTGTTTAGGGGTCCTTTATAGGTCTAATTCTGTGCGTCATTGGTTAATACCTAATGGCTGCATGGCCAATCAGGCTCATATACTGATAGGGGCGGGCCACAATAGGAAGACCTCCCTGTTAGTGCATTTGATCCAGTAATGAATTACACTAATTAAGTATATATATAAGTGTAAATAGAAAGGTAAACAGACCTTAAAGGGGAGCCAAAATCATGTGTCCCAAATAGTCAAGTGCAATAAAATATGCATAGTAGTAGCATAAAAAACAAAGTATATGTGCATACTGGATAACAACATTAATAACATTAAATGACATATAAATAACTTTTAAAATATGGGAAATAGAACAAATGGAAAGGTGGGTGGGGGGAGGGGAAGAATTGAAGAAAAGGTGGAAAAAAAGACTTATAAAATGAATAAAAACCACTGTAATGATAAAGTAGCTAAAAAAAATCAGATAAAAAACAGATAAAAAAGTATTAGACCAATGTTTGTATCAAATTGCAGTATGCATGGTTTCACCTCAAAAAAGGGGTTAATTCCACATAGTCGTTCAAGCCCCCCGGGTACTTGGATTGGAGGGTAAATATCCAGAATTGCTCCCTTTTTGCAATCTGAAGATCTATGTTACCAGCCCGTACATTAGTTGTTATATGTTCGATGCCCATATATTTAACCCCTATAGTGCTACACTGATGGACATCCTTAAAGTGTGACAACAGATGTGTCAATGGTTTATTAGATGCCAGTAGCTTGGGAATATTGGTGATATTTCTGAGGTGCTCCATCACTCTAATTTTGAGCTGACGTTTAGTACGGCCCACATACTTTAAACCACATCCACATTGCAGGATATAAATGACATAAGTGGTTACACAATCGATGTAGCTATTAATTTCATATCTAATATCTGTCGCTTTAGATTTAAAGTAATCCTGAGTAAGCATTCGTGGACAGATTTTGCACCTATTGCATCTGTGGTTACCTTTAATGCCTAACATCTCCCTAAGATCTTTCTTTTTGTTTGAATCACTGCCTTTGAGGAGACTAGGGGCCAAGATACTTTTTAGATTGTCGGATTTTGTGAACACAATCATTGGTCTTTCTGTTAAAGTTTTTGCCAAGATTGGATCCATCTGCAAAATGTACCAGTATTTGTTCAAAATATATTTGATCTTTCTATGAGAACTATCAAATTTTGTTACGAAATATGGTGCGTGTTTCTCATTCTTCCTTTTATTATTTTTATGGTCTGTTTCACTGGAATCTGAAGTGGGCAATGTGATAAGAGAGCCATTAGTCACTGGATTCTCCAATGGTTGAACTAGTGTCTTTCCAGTGGAAACACACTTTTGTTTACCATTGGGTTTACTATTCTTAGGTTGAATCAGTTTCTTCCTATTAATGTTTAATGCTCTTTTGTGGGCTCTATCTATAAGAGTCACATCATAGCCCTTTTGAAAGAAACGCTCAAAGAGTATTTGAGATTGTACCTTGAACGTTTCTATATCAGCACAGTTACGCCTAATGCGCAAAAACTGGCTGAATGGAATGTTATTAATGCATCTCCTTTCATGTCCACTTTCTGGGTGTAGAAAGGAGTTAACATTAGTGTTCTTAAAATGGGTTTTCGTATGTAACTCGTTGTTGATTATGTAAATTTCTAAGTCCAAGAAGATAATCTTACTTGGACTTATTTCACTGGTAAAAGTGAGATTGAACAAATTATCATTCAACCTTGCAACGAAGCTATCAAACGAGGTATCATCACCGTCCCAGATAACAATCACATCATCGATGTATCTGCGCCACATAATCAACTGCGGCGCAGATACATCGATGCCCCATATGTTGGCCGATTCCCACCATCCCATATACAAATTTGCGAAAGATGGTGCAAAACGTGTCCCCATTGCAGTGCCACACAATTGTAAATAAAACTCGTGTTCAAAAAGAAAATAATTGTGTTTCAATATAAATTCAATTGAGCTGTGAATAAACCTACGTTGGAGAAAAGGTAAAGTGCCGTGTAGTGCCAAAAAGTGATCAATAGCATCCAAACCCCCTTTATGTGGAATAGAGGTGTAGAGTGATTAAACATCAAGAGTGGCTAGATGATAAGAACATTTCCATGTGAAATCTGAAAGAATAGTGAGAAGTGAAGTGGTGTCTAGTAGATGGGAAGGTAATAGTGGTACTAAAGGTTGAAGAAAAGAATCTACATAAGAAGAAAGGTTAACAGTGAGGGAATTAATACCTGAAATAATGGGTCGCCCAGGTTTTGTTGCTAATACAATATCTATCTCTCATCTTGGTGCGCTTTTGTGTTTTTTCTTGTATTGCCATTAGCAGATGCTCAGGCCCCTACTGTAAACCTGCAGGTGAGCACCACAACACCAGGTAGTAGTGAATCTCCCTTAGAGTGGGAGAATATCGGTTACACTGGTTTCAGTAAAATGCTTTTTACATCACTGTCCTGGAACAGGATTGTGTATTTTCTCTGCCCTCAGGTGTCCAGCACTCATCCGCCTAGTTTGTTGCAACATTATATTTCTTTGTTGACCGCTCAGCCTGTTGCCTAGCAACTACAGCACAGACTCTTGTTGGTTTCTCCCAGCAACTCTGGTTGCATGGTTAGTCCTACTATATCCTGTTTGTACAGACTAGCGCACTTCCTTTTGGATCCAGCAGTCTCCGAGTACACACCTCTTACTGCCTCTCACATACAAGGCATTATTAATTTACCTCTCCCCACATATGACCCTCACCCACAGTTCCCCTCATCTGTTGTTATTGTTTGTTTTGCAATAAAAGAACAGAAAGAAAGAAGGACTTAGGGCCTTATTCAGAAAGCCTCGATAAGGCCCTTATCGAGCACTTATCGCCCAAAATCTGTACTCGTATTCAGATAGCCTCGATAAGTGCTCGATAACGGCCTGTATCGACGCAAAATGTTATCGCTATCCGAAATTCGCGGACTGAGCAGCGATCAGCCGCTTATCGACCATTTTCGGAGGGTTGATAAACTCGCGTGATGCAGAGACGCGCGAGTCGGCTGTCGTGGCCTATCGCAGCCCATCGCAGCCCTAAAAGGCGTTCTTCTCCCCAAATCCAATTCACCACAAATTTTTTGGTCAATTGGTGGGGAGATGCCTCGATGAGCAGCGATGTGAACGGACTTAGAAAAAATCAGGCCCCTTTCCTGCCTCGGATTGATGCCGGGGGTCTCCGGAGCTGATAGCCATTAATAGCAGCTCCGGACCCCCCCGGCATGCATCCGAGGCAGGAAACATGCATGTACAGCAACTTCATTACCTTAGCGGCTAACCGCTACGGTAATGAAGATGGCGTTAAACACCCGTGCCAGGCTTACTGTAAGAAACATACAATACAATACAGTGGCTAGCGGGGGTGGGTGAAGGGGGAATTTGGTCCTTAGTGGCTGTTTAGGCCTTGCGGGGGGGTTGCAGGGGGACTTAACCCCTTCATTACCTTAGCGGTTAATACCGCTAAGGTTATAAAGGGGTTAACCCAACTGCTACCCACCCGCAAGGTCTAAACACCCATCCTTAGGGCTAATACCCCCTTCACCCATCCGTGAGGCCTAAGCACACACCCCTGACTGACTATGCCCACCCTATACCCATTGAGTAGTATAGTGGTACATCATACCCATATAATAATAATATGGGCATGATAAGCCTCTATAGCACTCAATGGGCACCCTAATGACAATAAATTAATACACAAGACACCCAGTAATAAAACGTAACTAAACTCCAAAAAAACACACTTCAATAAATAAAAACAGTAGCCAGCTAATCCAATCAATAGAAGCAATTACAACATCAACAATGAATTAATTCAACCATTACCCAATCAAACCAATTAATCCCTAAACCAACTCAAAATGAATAGTAACACTAACCAATCCAAACAATGAATTACTCCAACATTAATGAATGTAACCATTAAAACTCAAAAAAATTAATTAAAACAATCTCTGAAGTAACCATAAAACATATTAGCTAACATAATATAACATTAAGTACAAGCGAACACCAATCGCAAACCTTTTATTACATTAAGCATGAACAAGCAAACAATCACATCCACATAATAAACTGCAATGAAAAGAAGTAATAACAAGCGAGAAATGCCCCCCAAATATTGTCATAATAATGTATTAATCTGTACCCTAAAGAGGTACCGATTAATATATTATCAGTCAATGTGCCTCCACCAAAAAAATCAAAAAACACATCCAAAGATTAAACCTGTAAAAAGAGACATTTACAAACATTGAATATACTACTAACCATTAGAAGCGATGGCCCTCCGACTCCCGGGGTAACAGGAAGCTCACGTACCTTGAAGGCCTCCAACAGCATCCGATGCCATCCGCCATGAAGATCCGGCTCAGGTACCCCAATCTTCTTTTTTCTTTCTTTAATCACCTTCTTCTATCTTCATCTGTCACCATTTCTTGTTCTTCTTTATCTTCTTTCTTCATCTGTCAATCCAAAATACCCCATGTTAAATCCCAGCCGATGCCATCTCGTCAGCTTCTTGGGCTCAAATGAGGCGTCACGGCCTTAAAAATGGCTTGTGACGTCACATTTACCCTCAAAATGGTTAACAGCCACCTGATTGGCTGTTAAAACCATGTTCCGACTTAAAAAAATTTTTTTTGCCGTGACGTCACTTAAAGGGAATGGTGCAAGCCAATCAGAATGGCTGTGCTTCATTTGCCTTTAAGATGACGTCACGAAGCCGGGTCAGATGGTATTTCAGCCAATCAGATCGTGGGAACAAATTCCACACTCTGATTGGCTGAACTAACTTGTGACACAGCGGCCCATTGAGTGCTATAGAGGCTTATCATGCCCATATTATTATTATATGGGTATGATGTACCACTATACTACTCAATGGGTACAGGGTGGGTGCTTAGGCCTCCCGGGTTGGTATCGGGTCAGGGTGGGTTAACCCCTTAATGACTATAGCGGTTAATAACCGCTAAGGTGAATAAGGACTTAGGGGCCATTATAATGTCTTTATTATGTATATATGCTTTCTTGCTACGGAGGACAGAGGGACCTGCTGTTGTGGTAAGTATAACTGTATTTATTTACTTATTTTTGTATGCTAATGCAGTGATTAATAATGGGCAAATAATCTATTATCCATATCTGGATAATAGTTATTTTGCCCATTACGGTACTGTATGGGTTTGGGTCGGAGGGGGGGCGGGGCGTGTATTAATGTTTATTACAATATTTATTAATATACATTTTTTTAATAGTGTAGACATGCAGGGGGTCTCCGGAGCTGAACCACGTTGGTTTTATGTCCGGGGACCCCTTGCTTCCCGAGATACAGGCACCTTTTTGGGGTGCCGGTATCCCTCTGCATTGAAATGTCTCGCGTCACGTGACCGGGACATTTCCTTGCATAGGAGATATCGGAACCCCATAAAGGTGCCTGTATCTTGGGAAGCAGGGGGTCCCCGGACATAAAACCAACGTGGTTCAGCTCCGGAGACCCCCTGCACCTCTACACTATGAAAGAAATGTATATTTAAATAAATAATTTTCGGGCGACATTTCCGCTGTGAGAGGTGGCTATCTCAGAGCAGCTCTCTCTGCAGCAGAAATGAATCGCCGGTTTAGGCCTTTTCAGAGGCTAGAGGCTCTCGCTGGCAGCAACTCGCCCGTTTTGGGAATTTTGCTATCACTGGTAATCGAGCCTTTCTGAATACCGTGGTTTGATGAGGAGAGATGGAGCACTACAGGAAAAAACTGCTAGAGAGTGTGTTCCCAATAAAAAGGTTTATTGGATCAGAGCATAGCACACAAAAAATGAGCCCTGGGGCCCCCACCAACGCGTTTCGAGCTTGCGCTCTTTCTCAAGGTGTCTGAATACCGTGATAGCAACGCCCAAAAAACAGTCATTTTAAATTCCCTGGCGATTTTTTTTATCAACCCTCTCTGAATAAGGCCCTTAGTGTGCATCTATAGGGAGTGTGTTAACTCCTGCCTCTACCACTTTGCTACAAGGGGCTAGAGGGCCTGAACAATCACGTTTTTTTGTTTTAACGTGCAGTAAAATATGCACACACCTATGTCTTGCTCTGGTTACAAGTCTGTTGCTGGCATTCAGCAGTGATCTATCAAATTATTAATTCAGTTTTGCAATTAGGAATAAGGTCACTAACCTGTCAAATTGGTTATCTTCTGTACAAAAACATTGACTCAATTTAATAATCATAGTGCTTTGGTTAAAATATGGGGCATTGTTTCTGAATTGTAAGATTTCAAGTATGACTTGAAAGGAAACTACAGAAGTGTATGCAAGAGCATGAGAGCAACTTCTAAATACTGTAATCAGCAATCATGCTGATTCTATCCAAATCATTTCAAAGTTCAGAGTGCATTGCTCATTGTTTCGCTCTGAGGAACAAATACAAAGCTGGTAAATAGCTTTAGACTGTACCATTGATTCTTATTGAGAGGGATGCCTGAAAATAGAAACAGAGGTCTAAACGTAAAACATTACAGATTGGTAAAAAAAGGAAGTAAATCAGCGACTACAAATTTATACATATACAGAGTCGTGTAACAAATCCTGAGCTTGTGTGTCCTGATCTGTGTGACTGAATTACTGTTTGATTTAAAGTGCTGTTTGCATTAAGTGTGGAGCTAGAACCAGAAGTATACTAGTGCAGGGGTGTGCAAACTTTTCAGTCTGTGCCCTTTTGCCTGCTTCCCCTTCCCCCATCTTGTCTCCGGCATCAAATGACACCACGGGGTCATGTGACATCCGTCCCCCCTGAAAATCTCACCCATACCCCTGTACCCTGAGGGGGGTTGAAATAAACACTGATGTGAGAAGAAAAAAAGCGAAAACGTTAAACTAACACATTTTAAATGTAGCCCCTGTAAGAAATAGTGGGCTACCTATCCATGTCCTACTGGTGTAAGCCCTGGTAAGGGCAGGCGCCCATAGAAATCATGGGTTTTCCCCCCACCAAGCCCTGCCTTGAGTGATAGAGGTAGGCCCCAGACTCTGTGGCAGGCCTGAGACAGAGGGGAGGTCCTGCTGACATCATAGGGGGCAGGGCTGTATCTATTTAGTGGGCTGCTCCTGTGTGTGTCTGTGTCAGTCTGTTGGAGAGTTCAGTCTGTTGCAGTGGAGAGAAAGGAGTGTCAGGCTGGAGAGTGGAGGCTGTTGGAGTTGTGAGAGTGGAGAGTGCTGGAACAGAGAGAGCATGGTCTGGGAGTTCAAGGCAACTGGAGAGAAGACACTCAGCCCTACTGATTAGAGCTGGTAGCACTGTAGTGCTGTGGACCAATGCCCCTCACCCTGCTGAGGGGGTGAGGGGGGGAAGAGATCTAGCCTCACCCAGAGGGCCTGCCCTTGGGTGGAGGTAGGGGTATTGATGCCCCATACAGCCCATCCTGCTAGGGTACAGCCTGGAGGAGAGGAGAGGAGGAAAGACCTGTACACATTTGGAATGCACTGCTGTATATGAACTGCTGTGTGCCACTGTGCATGCAGTGTTGTTGATCTGTTGTGTCAAGGACAATAAAAAGAATGCTGCTATTTTATACAAAAGACTGTGTGTGAGTTTGAGATCACTCGCCCTGGGACCAGGGCTTCTTTTTGGAGGATCTTAACCTATCCCTATAGGTCTCGTCAGAAGATGGAGGCGCTGCACTGTTGCTAGAGAAGATGGAGGCATATACCCCAGAAGCCTGTCCCTGTTGTCCCCAATACCAACGCGGGAGACTCAGGCCCTCCTTTTCCAAGCAGGTATGCGCCACCATAATACATGTAGCCAGCCCTCAATACACCCTAGAGGTACAATCTACGACCGGGGGGGGAGGAACATGGCTACATAAACATACTTTATCAATGAACATATGGATACGATAGAAAAAGAGGTCCGTGGTGGTAGGAGCTTACATTTGACAAGGGAAAGAGGGAGTAGTGAAACCCATGGATTTAGATAGGAGAGAATCTTGTTTGGAGTTGAGGTTCTGTGTGTGCTCATATGAGCAAGGCAGCTGAAATGTGCTTCTTTTATCTTGTCATTGTGTCTTGGTGTAAGCAAGAGGAGGAAGGTTATTATGTAGGTAGAAGAAAGACAGATATATCTTTTAAAAATAATTTGTTTTTAGGTCACCATGCCGTATGTTTAGGTAAAGTCTTTAGTGGATATCTTGGACAGAGATATATTAGAGAACAGAGCAGTAAATCATGGGATTAACAAATTGTGGTGTTGGTAAAGGCAGTGTCATTGAGATCTGCTATCTTTAATTACATTTATGGAGGGTTGGTGAAGGATTTGAATAGAGAGGCAATAGAGGAAGAGTGTAAAATAGTGAATGCTGTTTGACTGAGCAGCCATGAGAAAGATAGGTAGGGGGAGGATACAGTTGCCCAGGCAGAATATTGGGCTAATCTGACAGACAGAATATTAAGGAAGCGATCTGGGGGTGGGAAGGGGTGTGTTTGCTTTTACCTTAGTGGCTTTGGTTGGTTGTGCTGATTTAAACTGTGCTGCTCCTATTTTCAGGGCCTTTACCAGTTGCCGGTTAGTTAACCCTTCAATCTCTGGAGAACAATATGGTCGCCGCGTCAGCTTTGGCAAATACAACAGTGACGTTGTGGCTTTCTGTTGGTGACCCCAGCACCCATTTTAGTAGTTCTGGTAGAATTTAAAAGTTACATTTATAGTCAACCTGAGAGACCCTAAATCTGGGAGCACCGCGGGACCCCAGATCCACAGTTCTACTAAGGTTAGGAAAGAATTGGAGGGATAGCAGCTTTAAAAAAAAAGTATTTTCTTCTCTAATGTTGCAGAGATGGACTTTGTAGCATTCTCCATTATAGCACGCTTCTGTGGGAGTCTTTAATGTTAAATAAAAATTTTGTTAGGTGAGGAAATTAAAAGATCACATAGCACACAGAAAGGGTAAGACTCATGAAGGTCATTAGAGACAAGTGTGTGGAGGAGACAGCTGAATTTCGTAGGGGCCTCTGAATGAGAAGTGTTTATCAATCAACTGTTTTATTTACACTTTCCCACCCTGTCCTTATCAGAGAACAAATAAAGATCAGGGTAGGTGGTGAGGGGGAAGCCTGTAGAGGTACTTGCTGATCACACAGTGACATTAGACAAAGGAGAGTAAACAAAGGAAATCAAACCCCTTCCAAATCTATATTGAAAAATAGGGATATGATCCCAGACTCCGATGCTCAAGAAGTGAGGATACTATAGATAATGCATATATTAATCCATGATTGAGCAGGTACTGTCAGGCTGACCTAAATAATACTAACTCCTTGGTCTCTGATGATATGTGGACATGCATTCAAGGACGGGGTGAATATAGCGGAACGAGGGAAAAGGAAATGTCGGACGCCCACGATAGGAGAGCACCTAACACAAACCAGCCCCACGAAATCGCAATCCCCACTAAACCCGGTGTCGCACTGAAGCCGGAACCCTGGGCACTGCGTGAAGTACTTACTTAGAAGATGCCGTCAGGGAAGTGTCAGCCGTGGATCCGTCTGTGAAGATAGCGTGCTCCAGCCAAGGTAAGTGGAAATAGAAAAATGCTGCGGGGCGGTGCACTGCTAACCAAATAGCGAACCAAATGCAATTGTACAAAAATGCATTATTTAATAAAAAACGGGAACAAACATAGCAGAAGCGCACTCTGACGCATTTTGTTCTGAAAGGAACTTTGTCAAAGAGTTCCCTTGATAAAGTTCCCATCAGAACGAAATGGTCAGAGTGCGCTTCTGCTATGTTGGTACCCATTTTTATTTTTAAATAATGCATTTTTCTACAATTGCGTTTGGTTCGCTATTTGGTGAGCAGCGCACCGCCCCGCAGCATTTTTCTACTTCCAAGTCTAACTTTAAAAAATAAATACTTATAGATATCAGATTTGGGTGAAAAAGTTATCAATTACCCAGATGAGACCCCTTAAACATGGCACTGGAATTAGTTAAATTTGGTTCTAGTGTTAACTGCTTCAGGAATCCATGCAGTTAAGATAAAAAGGGTAGAAAGGCAATATGAAGGGGAAACTAGCTCAATAGTATATTAAGTACTTTACTGCTGGGGTCTTCCAGTCCCATTTGGCAGTGAAGGTACAGTAGGATAATTTACTATATCAAATGATAGAACATTTTTTACAACATTTTTATGCATTTCATTTAAGAAAACTACTAAATGAACAGAAACAAATTGGTTGAAAGGACAACGAAATGTAAAACAAACATTACAACGAAATGTAAAACAAACATTCCACTCCACAGAGTTCAAAACGAATTTCTTAAATCCAATATCATGTACAGCATGAAGTTACAGTATGCTGGAAGTCATTCTAAGTGTACTTATAGAAGGTTGTGAGAGTAATCCCCTTGGCAACGTCCCTGTGTTTCTTTAATGTAGATATGATTCTGCATAGAAAGTATTTCAAATGTGAAAAATACAAGGGTAACACAATAGAGAGCAATATCATCACACCTACTGCAAAGATATTTATGAAGACATTAGGTTTGACAAATACGAGGGACATTGATTTTTTATTTTTATGCTATGGACAGGAGCTAAGGTAACAGCTGCTCCACTCTGATTGTCTAAATTGCCCAGATACAGTACTATTATACACTTCTCAACACATTGGAGGAAAATGCACCTCATCTTTCTGGATTTGATAGGAATGGTCTCTGGAGGAACAATGCACGTGGATCTAAATCACCAGATTACAGAAATGTAGTTAAAAGTTCCAGCAGCCGTATTGGTCCTGGAGAAATGCAGTTTGTTGCAGATTGTGATACCTTTTAGCGGCCCAACATAAGAGTTATTAACAGATGAAAATAAAGTGTACATCGCTTTTGAAACCCGATACATTTATTCTATAATACAGTACACTTGAAGAAGAAACCTACTGTAGGTTTGGAAAGCTCTGTACACTTTAATTTCATCTCTGAAGAACTTTTACTCTCTCAGCTCCATCAAAGCAGAAGACACCACATATAAATATGCATCCTTTATTTCAGTTAGTGCAGAGGAGATTCTTAGATTTTCGTCTATGAAGATTATTACTCAATACAAATTTGTCTACCTCAAAAGTATTCAAAAGAATTGATGCATTTATTATCAGAATGAATAGAAACACCACAACGTTTTGGGGGTGACCCCTTCCTCAGGTACAATACCAGTTGTGAGTGAAAATATAACGCTTTAACACCCCATCACAGCTTTCAAAACCGCTACATTCAAATTTTGCGCCAAAACGGGATACAGCCAACAGATCCCCGTCACTTCATGAGCTTATTTTACTGAATGAAACTCTGCCCCCAGTGATCACTATGATGTACCATTAATTAGACGTGGTCTTGTAATCGCATATTCTCTTACATAACAATGAGTAACCGTCTTCAGTTACATGCTTATTCATTTCATTTTAGACACACTTTTCTGGAGGACATGCAAACACACCTGGATATAAATATGGATAGATTGACCGACAGGAGGATGGGCGGACAGGTACATAAGCTTGTGAAAACTAGCAGAAAGATAATACTGTACATGCATAACTGGCACTAATGGACTATACAAAATCAGTTCAAGACCGTTGTGTGATCTTCTGCAAAACACATTACATTTAGTTCTGCCTGCATTCCAATGAATAAATTACAGATTAAAGAAACATATGAGATTTAAAACCATGGGAAAAAGAGGTAAGAAAGGATATCCGTGCCTCACTTGGTAGAAAGGAGGCCTCTATTTACGCTGTATGCTCATTACACAGAACGCCATAGGATGGTGATAAAGACAAATGAATAACCCACTGCACAACACTGTATATACAAACACCTCCATTCTACTTCATCATAGGTGATGGATCAGCTTCCCACCACAATATGTTGCAGTGTGAGGAAACATTTCATCTTCTCATTTTCAAGTATTAAATTAGGGAAAACTAATTTCTTGTTTCCAGAAGAAAACAATTGCCTGCAAATTGTATAATCACTAACTATGACAAATGTATTCAGCATTTTTTTTCCTTTTCAGTTGATGCAATAAAGCATACGAACACAAAATGCAGAAAACTGCCAGCTCCGTGTTTTAAAATGCACTTGCAAGTAATAAAGGGAATTTAAATCAGCTAGATTCATTTAATAAATGAGATGAACCTTATGTGAATAGTAATAATATAAAAAAAAAGTTAAATTACGTTATGTAAATTTCTGTCAACTAAGTTTTCAACAAACCTAAGCAAACAGAATAATAATGTAAACCATCTATTAACATTTGTGCCCTCCGTGTGACTTGAGGTATTAACTATAAAAACAAATTAAGCATGTTTGAATGTTTGGTCACTCCAACCTCATCTTCACAAAATGTATCAGTGATTTGGAACTAGAAACACAACACTTAGGAGGAATGTTGACGATATTATGTAATTTTTCACCATTTATGTAATCATTTTAGTAATAGCCCACATATCTTGCCAGCAGTGACTAGGACAAGTGCATAGCAATAGTAATTCTATTTTACTATTTTAATCCAGAATTGAAAAAAAAACAAAAAACTATTCTGTTTAAAGAAACATGCATATTAGGGGGCACTATGTAGAAATAAGGTGACTTTACGAATGATCCCATCTCTTCACATTCTGTGATGCAAACAAGGCATACTCTCTTTATCAAATGGAAGTGGTTGGACAATGCATATCACATAAAAAAGAGTAAATGCCAAATCTCTGCATAAAATTATTAATTAAGTGTGTGTGTATGTGTATGTACACACACACAAACACACACACACACGCACGCACGCACGCACGCACACACACACACACACACACACTTATACAAGATATATGTATTAATTATACAATACCATGTCATCAAAATGTGCAGACATAGCAATTATTTTTTCAGCACCACAGCTGTCCCAAGTATCTCATGGTTCTCAGCTTTAGGTGTACAAGAAACAAAAAAACTTGATGCACAGTCATTTTTCATAAACAGATCACCTACCTGCCATTGGTTCATGAGCTCTCGAAGACCACGTGTATCTTCTAGTACCCCATCCTTATGTGTAGCATCCTGCAGGACGTTGGCAGTAGTTTCAGCTTCCGTGAGCCAGGCGAGAAACTTTTCCAGGTCCAGGTAGAACTGCTGCAGTAATCGTAGTGCTGCTTCCAGCGCAGCATCACGCTCAATAACCCTGCACAAACACAGGTGGTTCAATTGGGTTAAAATAAAGTATGGGCAGAAATAAAATTATATTTTGAGGCTCATCTCATAAGTATAAATTTGCTATATATATATATATATTTTTTTTTTTGCTTGCTTTATTCATTGTAACACCGCCGGAAGAAGAGATCAGTGTATCTCGAAATCTCGCACAAATAAAAGCATTTCGTTAGCCACAGAACGGTATCATCTATTTATTTTTATACACATATACAGTACATATACACACAGTGTATACATATATACAATATATATAATATATTAAATGCACAACCACAGTGTTAATACCTTCCAGTCTCCCTCTCCTAATGTTTCTGTTTAACTAAAACAGTTTTGAAGAAAGACCAAAACCCCCAAAACACATATATATTTATTGCAGTGACAGAATTAAATCCTACGTGTCATTAGGGATCAGTATATCAGTATGGCTGGGACCGAAATGTGTAGGATTTAACTATGTTTCCGCAATAAATCTATATTTATTTTTGAGTGCCCGCTGCCTTTCTTCATAACTGCTTGTACTCTACTGGGATCCCCCAGAGGGAGATTCCCGGACAGCACTGGTGGACCTGCTGATTTATATTTTGTATTGTATCGTGAGTTACAAATGTGTGCATGCTCAACTAAGACATTGCTCACACAACTTCTGTTTGGCTAAAGGCAGAATGCATCAACTAAAAGGAGCATGACTCGATAACCTATGTCACTAGTCTTTTCTGTTACTGCACATTTCCTGAATCAGCCTCATCATGTCTCTACCATTCACCACAATATATTCAAAGGTATTTCAGCTCAATGGGACTTTTGGAAATTAATTGAAGATTCCCTGAGTCACTGAACAGGAAATTATCAGTTTTGAATCCTTACAAGAATTGAGATGACATTTTTTCACGGAGGTTGTATAAATACATATAAATAAGTTTTACAAAAACACAAAAGCTGTGTTTTCTGGAAATATACTGTACTGTCGCTTAGCATGAAAACAAAAGAAAGAACTGGTGAAACATGTTCTTTTTTTTTTTATTATTACTTTAATATTTAATGCGTGGGTCTTAAAAATAGTCATTGGATGGAGCAGGTATTAACATCTTATCAGACACAGACACACACAAACACATGGTTATCCTGCTTCTCATTCACTAGTGCCAAATACAATGTATGGATCTGTTTAAATGTTAAAAATAGAAAATTACATGCAGGGCCAATCGCTTATCTTTTAAATTAAAACATAAGTACGTGTATTCTAAATTTTTAGAACTGTCGCTTTAATATACCGTTTTGTTTGATAAGCAATAAATCAAAATTAGATTTCAATGCTTAATTAAAATCACTTAGCTACAATGTAAATTCGTGGATTACAAAGTCAGTTAAATGTAATTAAAACTGATTATCTAAATAATTGGATTTCAAAGGCACTAATTTCTCTTGCATTAAACCGCTGTAGAAATGACAAAATATAATCAGAACCAAATACTGTGAAAAACACTGATAACATTACATGCAATCAGTGGTGGCACACAATGGAAGGGATTAAGCAATTTGCACATATTTTACTAACTCTTGCATGGCCACTACTAAAATTGATAACAAGCTAATTTTTCGAAGGACTTCATTATTGACCTTGCGTGTTACCAAACTATCGCATCTCTGTGTATCTTCTTTTTCGTTTTCTGCAGCGCCTAATTTATATTCTCTCATCACAATTGACACGAGGCAAGAAAGCCGACGATGAGGAAGGGGCGAGCTCACTTTAAGAACGCATTTGTGTCAAATTGACAAAATTGCAAAGCTTCCAAGAAAAAAAGAAAAAAAAATGACGTGGAGGAAAATGAAAGGGAAAAACCTGCACATTCATTTGAAACATTACAATTACATTCATTATACTGTAATTAACTTTATTTGACGTGCTTCTATTATACACCAGCAACAGACTGTTACATCTACAAGGATTGAATTTAATAGGACTATTATCTCATTATTTCTACTGTGAAGAGAAGAAAAGTAAAAGTCATTATTTAGCCCTAGTTTATATATGGAAAATGGAGACTAAAATAAATAGATACAAAATGTTGAAAAGTCATCTACTATTAAAAGTAGCTAAAGGTAAAAGGTGGGCACTTCCACTGCAATTTTGGTTACACTAGAACTTAATTGGTTTTGTATTTTTACAAAATGATAGGAAAAACAGGATTTATTTTCAAATGTAGGCAATATTTTTGAACTTTAAACTTTTTTGCAAAAGTTTCAGCGTTTTTATTTATCGCAACCTCAATAGTTTGCCCATTTTCATAAAAATAATACCGATCAGCCTTTCTTTGGTTTTATTTCGAATTTTGCTCGGATTTCAAAATTGATTCCAAAGTGCGACTTGAACTTCTGAACGAACTTTGAAGTCCAGATTTGAAACCCGCAAACCTGTACATCTTTAAATACAAGTAAGTTTGGGAAATCCAATGAAATATCCACCAGAGATTCACTTATCCAACCTCTAGCGCTATGTATTGATTTCTATCTTCATCCCATAGTCAAGGCCATCCCAAGTTACATCATGGACACCACTGACTTTCTAAGCTAACTTTCCTCATTCACAGCTGATATTCCCGCTATGCTGCTAGGGATACTCAAATAAATAAAATCAAATAAGCTTTATTGGCATGACCAAAGAACATTTCAGTATTGCCAAAGCATGAATGATAGGGGGTAGGGTACAATGATTACACAGTACATGAACAACAGGGAGTGGGTATAATGGTTACACAGTACATGAATAACAGGGGGTAGGGTATAATAATTACACAGTACATGGGTGACAATTACACACAGGGATGTGGGTGTTAGTAGGCATCTCTCAGCCTGTGACAGGTGCAGATATAGTGTGCAGCCAGTTCTCCTGTAGTTTTATCTGCTCCCACGAGGATCGCTATTTTTTGGTTCTCTTCTATATTATTAAAGTGCTGGATAAGAGCTGTGAGTTTCTCCAAGTAGGCTCTCCTCACTTCAGAGTATTGTGTGCAGTGCAGCAGGAAGTGTGTTTCATCTTCTACCTCTCCTAGCTCACATCGCTGGCACAGTCTCATCTCCTGGGACTTCAAGTTCTGTTTGTGTCTACCTGTTTCTATTTCCAGGCTGTGTGCCCTCATTCTGTACTGGCTCAGGGTCTGTTTCTGTTTTGGGTCTTTTACCTTCCATAGGTAGGGTGCCAGAGTGTATTCTCTCTTTAGGCTGAGGTAGGACTCCAGCTTCTTTGAGTGCTGGATATCATTTTACCACATAGTTACATATTGCTCCATCATTTCGCTGGCGATTGAGTTGATTTTTTTTTCCAGCAGGTTGTTGATCTGTGTGGAGTTTTGTTATTGGAGTGAGAGGACACGTTGTTTGATGGCACAGGGTTTAGTGAGGAGCTCTTGTCTTCTCATTGCTCTGTAGAAGCAAAACTGTGGATGGCTGTTTAGGTGAGCCCAGAATGTCAGTGCTCTTCTGTACAATGTGAATTCCGATATGGCTGGATGTTTTTTTTTTAATACCATTATTCTGGTTTTGTCTAGGTTCACAGAGGAGCGTCGGGGAGAGTAGACACCCATCTTCTTAAAGTAATTGAATAGACCGGGCCGCCCCATTTGTTATGTTCTAGACAGGGACCATAACCTTGTCAGTTAGGATCCCTAAAGAAGAATAAGGAAGTCCAAGATAAGTGCTAAATATGAAACAGCATACGCTTGAGGGCCTGAGTAATGAGGAGTCCCTGATGCCGGCGGATCGGCTCTAACCGTAGATCTGCATATACATTTCTCTCAGTCTGATGTGGAAGTGGTAGTAACTATAACGGCTAAAGGTATTGGGTTACGTATAAAGGACCTGGTTGGATCCCCAATGGGCCTAGTATTAGACATATTGAAGAAAGAGGTTCCACAACTATTAGGAGGGGGGCCCAGGTCTCATCACAGTAAAGGAACAAGATAAGTACCTTCATCTAAGTGTTAAGCAAGGGCACTGATCGAAGAACAGTATTTATGTATGTCTTATGCCAAATACAGTGCAACATGTCAATATATGGATGGACGGTCCCTTTGTTTCGGGACATGAATAAATGATGGTTGTACTACTGTATAAAAGTTCCTGGCGCACATTATTTAACAACCATGCTACCTTGTCGCCCAGCCGCCTGAATTCCAGCACACTGAGTTAAGTTAAACCATGCGATGTAGCCATATACACACACCACACCGATGTAACTTACCTTGGAAGCCGGGCAGGAAGGGTTTTATGTATGTATGTATGTATGTATGTTTGTATGTATGTATGTATGTATGTATACACACTCACCTCGACAAATTGTAAAAAATGTTACTCGCCAGACAACAAAAGGCACTCGCCCCTAAGCCTGCACCTGCTAGTACTAAAAACAACATTCAAAGAGCAGGAGGGGGGTGCTCTGTGTGGGGAGCAGAGGGGTGCTCTGGGTGGAGAGCCAGGGGGTGCCCTGTGTGGGGAGCAGGTGGGTGCTCTGTGTGGGAAGCAGAAGGGTGCTCTGTGTGAAGCAGGGGATGCTCTATGTGGGAAGCAGGCAATGCTCTGTGTGGGAAGCAGGTGATGCTCTGTGTGGGAAGCAGGTTATGCTCTGTGTGAGAAGCAGGGGGTGCTCTGTGTGTGGAGCAGGGGGGTGCTCTGTATGGGAATCAGGTTATGCTCTGTGTGAGAATCAGGGGATGCTCTGTATGGGAATCAGGAGATGCTCTGTGTGGGAAGCGGGATGCTCTGTGTGGGAAGCAGGGGATGCTCTTTATGGGAAGCAGGTGATGCTCTGTCTGGGAAGCAGGTGATGATCTGTGTGGGAAGCATGTGATGCTCTGTGTGGGGAGCAGGTGATGTTCTGTGTGGGGAGCAGGTGATGTTCTGTGTGGGGAGCAGTGGATGTTCTGTGTGGGGAGCAGGGGCACTCAGTGTGGGGAGCATGGGGCTCTACATGCAGAAGAATCTATCTTTTCCTAGCACCGTTTCTGGGAAATTATACTGTCTTGTTTCTAATCTACACAGTATGTGACACCTAATCTGTACTAAATTCTATAAAACCTACAACTCCCATGATTCCCTCAGTGTGAGCATGTGCAGTAGGACTTAGAACTGTGACCTGGATGTAGTTGGTGTCTCCACTTCTGGGAAATCGTGAACCAGAGCTTCGACTGCAGCAGAGAAAGAAGAGGAGAACTGCCTCGTCTGCGGCTAAAATGCACTCACCCCAGGCGAGTAGGCGAGTGCATTTGTCGATATATATATATATATATATATATATATATATATATATATATATATATATGTGTGTGTAGCCATATAGCCCGTGGCTACTAAAATCCTCTGCCCTAACATGTAAGCCCTGGTACCAGTGCAGACAGCGTTAGGGTTAATCCCTTGCTTTCTTGCTACAGTAAATTAAGCTCCAGTTGTGACAGGGGGGGGGGCACAGACGACGTGCTGCCCACCTACTGGGGCTTAAGACTGGGACCCTCCCCTGGTAATAAAAGGGTTTGCAGCTTAAGTTAGTTGGTTGTTGCAGCCAGTGCTCTGTTCCTGTCTTCCCTTCCCTCCCTCAGGGGAGTGGGAGCATATTCCCCTTCTCCCATCAGGGGGTAAGGGAGCTAAGGAGGGTCTCTTGGGGCCTCAAACCCCTTGGATCTGCTCCAGGGACTAGAAGAGAATATGGAAGATCTAAATGCTGTGAGATATTTTTTTCTGAATGACAAATTTGGGAATATTTTTACAATGTTCAAGTACTCTGATTTCATGTTTCCTTTCAGTTTTTCCTATGTACTGTATTGCAATCCACATGTGCATTGAAGCATATAGTAATATAGCACACTACACATGTTGTATTGCAATTAATAAATGCACCTCAAACCAATAACTTGGTGTAATGGGAGTAAACATTTTGGATCTTTAACCGCAGACTAGATTTCCACTGGGCTTCCAGGAATCGATTGATATAACCACTTTTTTTTTTTTTTTTTTTTTTTTTTTTTTAAATACAGGTGTTTTAAAAAAAAGTTTTTTGTAATTATACAGTATGCCATCTAAAATAAGGTCTTTGTGATTGTTTTTAAAAAAAATGGAGGTACCTGAATTTATGTATTTTTAAGATTATAGTTTTGATTAATTGTAATTGTAAATCTCAGAGGAATTTAGTTGTCACGTAATTTTTTTTACGTGCTCTATCACTTTATTTTGTATTCACTTATTAACTTTAGTTATGTCTGACTCATCATATCAATTGACGTATATATTTACAAACACTTGATTCATATATATTTATACATAATTGCATTCACAAGCACTAGTGAATTAAATCATGTACAAATATATATATTAGTTAATTAATTAGTGAATACAAAATAAAGTGATAGAGCATTTCATCCTCCCCAGGATGACACTCTGAGGTTGTTGTTAGGCCCGCCCCTGGATACAGCCAGTATATCCAGGCAGCAACAACAAGCTAGGCCTGCATGAGAGAATCTAAGGCCCCGCTGCACGTGCCCGCACGGCCGCCTTGCTTGCCGGATTGCATCCTTTTTAAGTTTATTATTTCCCTGGATTATTAAATGTTTTAATTTGCAATTACTGTATTATACTTTTTCACTTTTTATAGATATATACAGTATTTTATGTACACACGTTTAGCGCTGGTTCACACACACACACACACACACACACACACACACACACACACACACACACACACACACACACACACACACACACACACACACACACACACACACACACACACACACACACACACACACACACACACACACACACACACACCCCTCTGTGGAATACTACTTTTCTTAAGGGGTTAATGGTCCCCTCTTTGTATGGGTAGATACAGGTAGGAACTCCTGACGAAGACCGTTGTGTGAAACGCGTAGAGGTCACGACAGGTCACTCTGCGTGTATCCTGACAGGCTGAGATGGCGTTTGCAGGGAGCCCTGGCGGTGGCAACATCTCTGCGGTGGCATGGTCCAGACTCTCATACGTTCACCTGCAGAACCCGCTTTGGGCTTCTGTGTAAGTCTCCGTCTCCCCCTGTCAGCCTCAGGCACTTGTTCAGCTACTATTTTAGCTTAATTCTGGGTATATGCATCCCGTTTTTTTTTTAACATTCATGTCTTTTTTTAATATTTTATTTTGTTATGTTGTCTGTAGATTTAGTCTAATTAGATACATGTTACTTTGTGGTTTTTGTTTCATTGTTACTTTAACCCGGATCTATAGCATATGTGTACTGAGGTGGGGTTGGATCCTCACAGTAATTTTTTGTTTTACTAATAAATATATTACTTCATTTTAATCCCTGGTGCGCATTGTGTGCATTTTTCTACCTTCTAGAAGGTGCCTGGTTATGTAACTAAGTAAAGATTCTAAATAGAATGTTAGACCCCTCGCCTAGTAGCAAGTGATTAGTGATGTCACCATGGGGTATATATAGTGGGGATGGAATATTCCAGTTCAGATCCCAGGAGGAGGACAAGAAAAGAGAGTTAATTGTAAATAATGTAAGTCTTGTGAGTCTGTAACTATGTGTATTAGATTCAGGACTCCTTTGTTATTTTCTAATGTAGCATAGCCTTCGGCCGCTATTCTTCTTTTGGGCCCTCTCAGTATAAGTCCTGATAGGTACAGGCACTGTGAAGGGTTAGATTCCCTGCTTGTTGTTGCAGCCTGGATACACTGGCTGTATCCAGGAACAGACCAAACAACAAGCTGAGAGTGTCATCCTGGGGAGTATACTGGCTGGATCATATACAGTTAATGTAATGCCTGTCAGTATCAGACCTACCCTGTTATGGGGTGGGGTTGCAAGCCCATCCCCATGGTATATACTGACACTCTCCCAGAAGTCAGGGGTCTGTCTCCCCTTCCCCTGAGGAGTGGGAGTGTGTGTAATCCTGAGCACCATCAGGGTTAAGGCGCTAGATGGGGCCTGTAGGGCCTTATACCAAAAAAAGGCTTTGGCTTCTGGCTATTACAATAAAGATCCAGTTGAACCATCCTGAGTGTGGCTTAATGTCTGGGCCACAAAGAGTTGCCAGCATGGATTATCCTGGTACCCTAGGATTCTCACTGGCTGGAGGTTCTGTTCCCCAGAGATGAAGCACCCTGAAAACCTGTCCTGATATCTCCCTATACCACTGCGGAGCAACTCAGAGCCTCCTGTACTACTAACAGGTATTAACCCGCGCCAGAAATATACAGGTAACAAACCCACATCTCACATAGGGTGGGGGAAAAGGTGCTACACAAGTTTAAGGAAAGTGACACTCCTAAATACTAGGCCCCCTTTATATGGCCCTGAGGTATGTTCCACCCACAAGAGGGGATGGACAGGTAATCTGTAGGAGGTTACTCAGTAAGGGCCTCAGAGTATCACCCCAGAGTAGCTCTGATAGGGTGGGCATGTTCATGCAAGGGGGTACCCTGCCTAGGAATCCTAGTGGAGGAACGAACAGCCACAGCCAGCATTGCATTTCCACAGATAGTGATAACAAAGGGAAGAATGTGCCTCTTTGGGGAATGCTGCATGAGAACCCCAAAGAAGAAGTTTGTATATGTGTTTCTGTAAATTAAAAGCAAAAAAAAAGGTCCCTAGCGCCCTCTATCATATCTTCCTATGCTTACCATACCAGCCCTGTATGAATGCCAGCACCCTGAGAAACAAGGTAAATAAGAGACATTGAGTATCACAGCAAGTGTCGGTTTGCTATTCTGTCATGTGTATGTGTCATTGTATATAATTTGGTGTACCGACCAGTAATGTGTCATTGTCAGGGAGTTTGTGTGCCTAACAACACGTTTGTACTGTATGCTTAAGTGTCCGCTTTAGGCTTATTGATTACCATATGTTGTGATTGTTCCTATTAAAAGAGCAATTTATATGTTGTGACAGAAACCAGGGGATGGTAATAAATTCCGTATATAGGGCTCCCAGGATACTAGACAGTTTCTATCCTGTTTGGCCTGGGAGTGCAGCCTTATAATACATACACTCCATCCCACAGTTTGGCAAGCGCTGGAACTGAGGGATGAGAGATCCAGACCAGAGTTTGTCTGCTGCCTGATTTCTGTCACCTGTCATGCTAATTAGGAATCAGGTATGAAAGACTGATTTCCTGTTTGCTCTGGGCTCCCCACAAGAGCCAGGAGGCTGGAAGGCTGCTGAACTACAGAGGGGAGAAGCCTCTTCCCCAAACAGGTTCAATCTTTCTGTTCATTTGTGTAAGACTGCAAAAGTACCATGTTTTGATGTTGGAAGTGGAAAAGCCACTTCCAACCCTGAGTCAGGGATATCTAAGTTAAGTTATCGCTCAGGTGAGCAGCTTTTGTTTTGATCTGTTTTCTGTTGTATGCACTGTGGCAGTCTCAGTGCCTGGGACTGAATAAACCAGGCATAGCCTGTTTAAAGGAACAGTACGTGACGCCTCATCATTTAACCTACCCTAAAAGACCGTGTTCTAAACAGTCCCGGACAAACGACGGAGCCCCGGAGTAAGCCGTTTGTCACATATGGTGGAGAATGCGGGCAGAGCACTAGGGGGTCTGCGGGTTGAAGAACTTTGAAAAAAAAAAAAAAAAAGTTTTTTTCATCCTCTGCAAACAAGATGGAAGACGTGGTGGGTGCGCTGGTACGCAATGTCGCTGCCCAGAAAGACGCGAATGAAACCCAGCAACAGCTGTTAATAGCCCAGCAAGAAACTAATGCAAACCAGCAGCAGACGAATGCAGCCCATCAACAGCTGCTAATAGCCCAGCAAGAGATTAATGCCAACCAGCAACAGGCGAATGCCAACCAGCAACAGGCGAATGCAAACCAGCAACAGACGAATCAAGCCCTGCAAAACGCGAATGCAAACCAGCAAGAGACAAACCGCTTGCTGAGAGAGGAGCAACAGCGGTTCGCTCAGGGCTTACAGCAGGAACTCGAGATCCTGAGGGGGACTATCAGTAACCTTCCACTGGCAGCGGCAGCCCCAGTTCCGAAAATGACCAGGGCAAGCCACTACCTTCAGAAGATGGGACCCTCGGATGATGTGGAAGCCTATCTTCTCACGTTTGAACGCACGGCACAGAGAGAGGGATGGCCAGAAGCTGAGTGGGCTGGTCTAATCGCACCCTTCCTAAGTGGCGAACCCCAGAAGGCTTACTTTGATCTAGAGCCAGCCGAAGCTAACGTCTATGCAAAATTGAAGTTCGAGATCCTCGCCCGCCTCGGCGTAACCACGGCTGTTCGCGCCCAAAGGTTTCACGCATGGTCCTTCACGATGGATAAAGCCACCCGAAGCCAGATGTATGACCTCATCCACCTCGCCCGGAAGTGGCTACAACCCGAGATCAACTCAGCCAGCCACATCGTGGAACGGTTGGTCATGGACCAGTTCTTGAGGAAACTTCCCTCTGCCTTACGCCGTTGGGTCAGTCGGAGTGACCCCCACAATGCGGATGAGCTTGTGGCCCTCGTAGAAAGGTACAATGCAGCAGAAGAGCACCCGCAACCCACAGTCGTGGAGCAACCCCACTACCCGAGGTTCCAGGACTCTTCCAGAGACGGTAAAAGGGTACCGGGGTTAAGGGGCGCTGAAGAGCGGCGACCACCTTCACGCAGCACCAACAACAGTGGTTCGCACACTAAGGGCAATAGCCAACATGGGGAGCCGGGAAAAGGCTCTAAGTGGGACACAGACTATGTACCTAAATGTGTAAATTGTCATGAGAGGGGCCACACAGCAAAAATCTGCCCACTAAATTATGAGCCCATGCAATGCAACAGCGTGGAACCTTATTCGCTGTTGTCCCAATGTATGGGCCCTAGCCCAGAGGACCCCTTGAATAACCATCTGTGGGCATTTGTAAAGGTTAATGGTAAGAGGGTTCGGGCACTTCTTGACTCTGGGAGCATGGTCACACTAGTGTCCGAATACCTCTTGCCCATTAAGAAGAAACAGGGAAAAAGTTCACAAAGAGTGGCAATTTGTTGTATACATGGGGATAATCATGAATATTCCACTGTTGATGTTTTTTTTGAAACAGAGTTTGGTTCTTTAGATTTCAAGGTGGGTATTGTACCCAAACTGGCACATGATGTGTTAATAGGGACCGACTTTCCCCATTTTCTAAAAATGTGGTCCCCCGCTCAGAATAGCGCCCAGAGTTCAATAGCGGACCATAACGAAGTATTAGAAGAAACAAATCCTTTCCCTTTTTCAGAAATGGAGGTTGACGAGGGCCCAAATAAGAAGGGGGAAAAGGAGGAGTGCTGTAAAATTCCCTTCCCCATCACTACTTTGGTAGGGAATACCCCAAATCAAGATGTTGAGCAGACACTTACCACCCCAGAACCGGATAAGACCCTCGCTGACCTAGAGGTCAGTCCTGGGAGTTTTAAGAAGGCCCAGTGGGAGGACCCCACATTAGCGGTAGCAAGGGGAAATATACGGGACCAGAATAGTACTCCTGGCCAACCAGATAGGTCACTTGCTTACCCCTACTTCGAGGTAGAGAACGACCTAGTATATCGGGTTGATAAAAGGAAATCAGTTACAACTAAACAATTGTTGGTACCACGGACATTCCGTAACGTAGTATTACACCTCGCACATAGTCATCCATTGGGGGGACACCTAGGGGTGGAAAAGACAAAAGAAAAGGTTCTCCGAAGCTTCTATTGGCCTGGGGTTCTGGCAGAAATTACGAATTATTGTTCCTCATGCCCAGAATGTCAGATCACCGCCCCGTTCAAGGCGTACCGCAGCCCATTGGTACCCCTTCCCATAATAGAGGTACCATTTGACCGGATTGCTATGGATCTAGTAGGACCCCTAATAAAGTCTGCTAGGGGACATCAGCATATATTGGTAATATTAGATTATGCCACCCGATATCCGGAGGCAGTTCCCCTACGTAGCACCTCAGCTAAAAACATAGCAAAAGAGTTAGTAGTTCTGTTTTCCCGGGTCGGGATTCCTAAAGAGATTCTATCTGACCAGGGAACACCATTTATGTCCCAAGTAACGAAAGAGCTATGTAAACTCCTAAAAATCAAGCATCTCAGAACCTCAGTCTATCATCCACAAACAGATGGTTTAGTGGAAAGGTTCAATAAAACCTTAAAGAGCATGTTACGGCGGGCGGTTGATAAAGATGGGAAAAACTGGGATTGTTTGTTACCGTACCTGTTATTTGCCATTAGGGAAGTTCCCCAATCATCCACAGGCTTCTCCCCGTTTGAACTATTGTATGGCCGACACCCAAGGGGCTTACTGGATATAGCCAAAGAGACTTGGGAACACGAGGTTACCCCTTACAGAAGTGTAATAGAGCATGTTGCCCAGATGCAGGACCGCATTGCTGCAGTCCTACCCATAGTGAGGGAACACATGGAAAAAGCTCAAGAAGCACAGAGGAATACATATAATAAGGGTGCTAGGGTCAGAATTTTTTCTCCAGGTGATAGGGTACTAGTTCTGGTTCCCACCGTGGAGAGTAAATTCCTTGCTAAATGGCATGGGCCATATGAGGTCTTGGAAAGAGTGGGAGAAGTAAATTATAAGGTAAGACAGCCAGGTAGGAGGAAACCTGAGCAAATTTACCATATAAACCTACTCAAGCCCTGGAAAGATAGAGAAGTCTTGTTAACCCTAGTACCCCCAGGTCCGTCAGAGAATCAAGAAACTGACCCAGAGGTTAGCATAGCTGAAACCCTGTCTGTTCATCAGAAACGAGAGGTTCAGAATTTAGTGAAAAGAAACAAAGAAATCTTCTCTATACGGCCAGGTAGAACTAGCGTAATTGAACATGACCTAGTCTCTGAACCGGGGGTCCGAGTTAACCTTAAACCGTACCGAATCCCAGAGGCCAAAAGAAAGGCTATAAGTTTAGAGGTTAAAAAAATGCTAAAACTAGGTGTAATTGAGGAATCCCAAAGTGGGTGGAACAGCCCTATAGTCTTAGTCCCAAAGCCAGATGGTACAACAAGGTTTTGTAATGACTACCGGAAACTAAACGCGGTGTCAAAATTTGATACTTATCCTATGCCCAGGGTAGATGAACTTGTAGAGAGACTGGGCAAAGCCCGATATCTCACAACCCTAGACCTAACAAAAGGGTACTGGCAGGTTCCCCTCATAGAAAGGGCAAAAGAAAAGACAGCCTTCTCAACCCCAGACGGCCTCTTTCAGTATAAGGTGTTGCCTTTTGGCTTACATGGAGCTCCCGCCACATTCCAAAGAATGATGGATAAAATTTTAAAACCACATGCTCGGTATGCTGCCGCCTACCTGGATGATGTGGTAATCCATAGTGAAGATTGGCAATCCCACCTTCCAAAGGTCCAAGCTGTGCTTGACGCAGTCCGGTCTGCTGGACTAACTGCTAACCCCGCTAAATGCACTATTGGTCTGGAGGAGGCCAAGTATCTGGGATATTCTATTGGCAGAGGTTTACTCAAACCCCAAACACTCAAAGTGGAGGCGATACAAAATTGGCCAAGGCCAGTTACAAAAAAACAAGTAAGGACCTTTTTGGGCTTAATTGGGTACTATAGAAGGTTTATTCCCAATTTTGCAACTAAGGCAACCCCACTAACTGACCTCACAAAAGCAAGAGGACCGCTAATGGTAAAGTGGTCCCCCGAAACCGAACAGGCCTTTAGAAGCCTGAAATAAGCTCTCTGTGCCCAACCTGTGTTGGTCACACCTGACTTCTCCAAAGAGTTCGTAGTCCAAACCGACGCATCTGAGGTAGGGCTGGGGGCGGTACTCTCCCAGGAGTCTCAAGGTGAGGAGCACCCCATCCTTTATTTAAGTAGGAAACTAAATCCCCAGGAGAAAAATTACTCCATAGTAGAGAAAGAGTGTCTCGCAATAAAGTGGGCTGTAGAGACGCTCAAATACTACCTGTTGGGGAGAAAATTCCGGTTGGTCACAGATCATGCACCCCTTACCTGGATGTGTCAAAACAGGGAAAAGAATGCTAGAGTGACCAGGTGGTTCCTAAGCCTACAACCCTTTAAATTTTCTGTGGAACACAGGTCAGGGCACAAACATGGCAATGCTGACGGGTTGTCAAGGATGCACTCCCTAATATCCATGGTCGCTCATCCCTCGAGGTCTGAGCTGGGGGGAAGGATATATGACAGAAACCAGGGGATGGTAATAAATTCCGTATATAGGGCTCCCAGGATACTAGACAGTTTCTATCCTGTTTGGCCTGGGAGTGCAGCCTTATAATACATACACTCCATCCCACAGTTTGGCAAGCGCTGGAACTGAGGGATGAGAGATCCAGACCAGAGTTTGTCTGCTGCCTGATTTCTGTCACCTGTCATGCTAATTAGGAATCAGGTATGAAAGACTGATTTCCTGTTTGCTCTGGGCTCCCCACAAGAGCCAGGAGGCTGGAAGGCTGCTGAACTACAGAGGGGAGAAGCCTCTTCCCCAAACAGGTTCAATCTTTCTGTTCATTTGTGTAAGACTGCAAAAGTACCATGTTTTGATGTTGGAAGTGGAAAAGCCACTTCCAACCCTGAGTCAGGGATATCTAAGTTAAGTTATCGCTCAGGTGAGCAGCTTTTGTTTTGATCTGTTTTCTGTTGTATGCACTGTGGCAGTCTCAGTGCCTGGGACTGAATAAACCAGGCATAGCCTGTTTAAAGGAACAGTACGTGACGCCTCATCATTTAACCTACCCTAAAAGACCGTGTTCTAAACAGTCCCGGACAAACGACGGAGCCCCGGAGTAAGCCGTTTGTCACAATGTATATATATATATATGTATATTTTTTTTTACATAGGATTGAAGCAGGGGGTCTCCAGAGCTGAACCCCATTAATTTCAGCTCTGGGGACCCCCCAAGTCCCAAGATTCTTACCTCCGTAGGGGGTGTTGGTATCTCTG
Organism: Ascaphus truei; assembly: GCF_040206685.1. Taxonomy (NCBI): domain Eukaryota; kingdom Metazoa; phylum Chordata; class Amphibia; order Anura; family Ascaphidae; genus Ascaphus; species Ascaphus truei. Next base: position 230,795,654 of record NC_134485.1, on the reverse strand, counting down.
CAAAGTTTAAAGCTCCTACGTCACGCGGGCCAAAAGGAAGCCGCATCAGTAACATCACGGCTTGCTATTGGCCCACAGGATGCAGGAGTTTTGAAAAGCGGCCATTACGTGCACCCCAGCTAGCAAGCCAGAGTGGCTACCGGCACCCATTACAGAGGTAAGTATTTCCAGAAGCAGTGGGTTCCTGAAGCTGAAATGAATGGGGTTCAGCTCCAGAGACTCAATTCTATGGAAAACATTGAGAAAAAAACTGTCCGTTTTGATTGCTGTTTTAAAGAATATGTGGAAAATAATATGTTAAAGAGTAAAAATTGACGAAAATGAGAGCAATGATAAATGTGAGTTTTACGTATGTGTCAAATTATGTGCGTTTCATTATAATTGTGACATAATTATATAAGCACACTCACATTGTGGATCTTTACACCACAGGTTTGAATTGCATAATCAATATAATAAATGTACTAGTATATGCACAAAGACGCTACACAAAAGACTCTTGACAAATAGCTCCTGCCAGAAACATTGAGTCTCTTAAGGCAAGTGTGTTAGCTATGTAAGTGTTATTCTATTTATGCACTAGGTCACTTTATGCAATTATTGTTTGCATGTGTTAACTTGTTTATATATGCATGCCTCCATACAATATAGATTTTATTGAAGACTGGTGTCCTTCTCATCTTTATATAGTCAAGATAGAGATCTGTTTCATTATAGTTGTGAGCATGTGTTGTGTGTCAGTTTGTGTGCTTGTTTATTGGCGTGTTATTTTACTTTGGTGTACAGTAAGTATTGGTAAGAACTGAGTAACTGTCCTTATGGACTTTGAGAGCTAGCAGAGTGGATAGGTTCCAGTGTAGAGGAGGTTAAATTCCTCTATGGGAACTTGCTACCTGGTACTAATTAAGACAGCACTCCTAAATGAAGGTTTAACAGACAGGAAGTACCCTGCACAAGAGAGACTGCTTTCCACAGCAAGGGGGAGATTGATTTTCTCCAAGCCAGGAAGGACTCTGGCTGTTCTGGTTCCCCAGCTCTTCAGGAAGCACGGCTCCTGGTACCAGCTGGAAACCCCACCCAGGATTAAGATTTCCACAGGCTGGATATAGCCTGCTCCCCGGAACCGGCGTTCCTGTTTGCTGTTGGATCTACACAGAGACCCTGGGATAGGAATCCCCTACAATACAGACAAGCAATCAATAAGACTCTGCAATGTTAAAAGTCTGTTTAGTTGCATAGGATAGTATATGTTTTGGGATGGGAACCAGTTTAGCTGGCCAGGCCAAATAGAAAGGGCCACTGTAAAGTTTAGTTAGTTTTCCTATAGGGAATAAGTTTTTATTTTATGATTTTGTTTTCTTAAAGGCACAGTGTACCCATGGTTTAAGTGGCTTGTGGAAAAATCAACCACTGAAGGTTGAGGGCTGGGTGGCTCTTGTGTGTGTATACATGTGTTTGTCCTTTTCTACAAATTAAACCCAAGGAGCAAACGGCAGCGCTACATAAAGGAAGGTGTTTGCCACAATATATTTATGTTTTCATAAGCTTCTTATAAATTAGCCTAAATGAGTGGGCTCCCTTTTTTCATCGCAAGGAAGTGTCACTGGAGCTGAACAAGAAAAAGATGAAAAAAAGGGCATAACCACCCCCCAGTTCCTTAGAAGCTGAAAGATATTTGAGATGGGTCAATAAAGAGTAATCACAAGTAGAACCTGAGGGAACGAAGAGACCCTATTGTGAGGATTCATCGGGTGCACCAACAGAGACACTCCTCTGACATCACTAGGTACACTAAGATGTCCACTGAATCAGGAAGCTATCCTCCTCCTGGAACTGGTAATTGGCTGTACCTGCCCCCAGGCCTTAAATAGCAGCCCCTTAATCCCAGCCTTGGTCTGAGCAAGGTATCCTTACACTTGGGCTCCCGAGCCCAATCTGTTCTAGCCCTGTTCCTGTTGTTCCAGCCCTCTTTCTCTTACCTTGACCTTTGTTACAGTGACCCCGACTTTGCTGCCGCACACTGCCCACAATCCTGGAACCGCACCTGACTATCCTTGTCTGTCCAAGAACCAGATCTCAGGTCAAGGGTTGGCTACTAAACTCCCTAACTTTGCCCTGTGGGTCCCTCTCCCGTTCTACAGTTAGTAACGTACTTAAACGTAATACTTATTAGGATTAAGATTATGCTTCTTCTTTAGTCCAAATACTGTTATTGTGCATTGTACTTACTTTTTACTGTAGTTATGATTGTTAATGGAACCTCTCTCCCCATTCATCCCATCTTTTATTTTCTATAATCTGTAATCCTCCCCATAAAATAAAATTCAATATCATTTCTGTGACAAAAAGGAGAAAAGGAAGGGCACAATGGAATTCCTGAACGATGCTTTGGGAAACAGCAGATAGGAAATTCCTTTACATAAGAAGACATTACATTAGATGGGTACCTTCCCAATGGTCTTCTCACTGAACCTTTGTCTACTCCATACACTGAAACATTTCTGGAACACAAAATAAACCCAGGACCTTAGATAATTTACCATGAGAGATATTTATTAAAGGTACAGAAATTCACTATAAGCTCCTATATGTTTCTAAATATTTAATGACTGTCATAATATATACTTTATAGGTGCAACAGAGTATAATCTAGCTATAACAATTTTATTTCAAGGGTAAGTTATACTCTTCTGCACAATGGACTATGCATACAAAAATACGAGTGAGGGAGGTCAGCCACGGCAGGCAAGCTTCACCACCTCTATCATGCATTATCTGACAGATAGTAATAATCCTTTGCATTTGCTATTGAGCATTCATCTTCTTTCATGCATTGCCAACCCATGTTTTAGTTGAAGGGTTGCACAATGTTAACTGACTGCATGCATCAACAAGGTAAAATGATATACAGTAATCTTGAAAAACACACACGTCAGTAGCTTCTCTTGAAGTTGGCTTCTCGCTTCCTATTCTATATCAACTAGAAAATAAAGTAATGTGGGTACATTCCTCAATTACACAAAAAGAACACACATTCACACAGACTAACTGTTAATTTCATAGAGGTGAATGGCAGATACTAAACACTGACAAAAGCAACAAAATAATATATTCTTAAAAATAAGCTTTTCCCCAAAGAATGTTTTAAAAATAAATAAATAACATTTACATGTAATACAGCAGGGCCCCGGGTATACGGCGGGTTCCATTCCAGAGGCCCGCCGTATAGTGAAAATCGCCGGAAAGCGGATCCAGCGATTTTCAGTGCTGCGCATGCGCAAACCGGCATTTTCGCCGTTCTGCGCATGTGTGACCTGCGGTCTGCACATGCGCGCCGGTTGAACCCGCCCATTCTGCGCATGTGTGATTTCAAATTCAACATGGTGGCCCCCTTCTCGGTGCCGCCGTATCAGTGGATCGCCGAAAAGCGGAGCGCCGAAAAGTGTCTAGGGTGACTAAGTGCTGCTATTACCTATGTGGCAAAAAGGAGGCCTTCTCCTCCACCACTGGAAACCTTGGGCGTACGTAATGTGTATGCTAACAGCGCCTCCACCTGAGAAGGATCCTCACACAGTGGGATAGACCCTCTCAAGACAATATAACCAGTAATTACACACCAGGGTATGATATATAACAGTATTTACTGGACAAGAACTTATAACACAGATAAAGCAATACAGCACAATGCAATATATATGTAGCCCATCTACCCCCTACCCCTAAGTTAGATTGGGGTGGGTATGCTTTCTCCTGGCTACTCTGTGTGGTGATGTGTATCTGTTGGCAACAGGAGGGCTGAGTGCTCCGCGATGATGTGGGGAGAAGCAGGACAGGAGTGACACGTTTTACCTTAGTTCTCCATTGGTGCAGCGCCTCCAGCGAGCAGGGATCCTCTGCGGTTGTTCAGGGGATGAGCCCCTACTGACATTCCTCCATACAGCAGAGACAGTCACAAACAGCACTGTCTTTTCTTGGTTTTATTGCAGGTAGATGTTATAGATTACAGACATGTATTTCTTGGCTTTCTCATATAAAGACAGGCAGTGCCCTGAGCAAGGCATTAAACCCCTCTCAGGTCTGCTGCCCCTCCTCCATCTCCTTGGGAGTTGGAGGGCTTGGATGGTGTTCACTCCTCAGAGGAGGAGGTAGAATCTTCCAGGGCCCTCTAATTTAGGAGAATGCCTCTTTATAACCTGCGAGCTTTTGATTGTAACCCTGCCCCTTAACAAGACAGGTTGAATACTGATTGGCTATCACTCCACATAGATGAACCAACCAGTATCCCTCTCTCAGGTTGACATTCTCTGACAGTTGCTAGACCCGCCCTTGGATGCTGATGACATCACCCAAGGCTGCAGCACACACACCGGGCCTAATGTCAGGAATCGGCGTTCTCCTCGCTTCCCACACAAAGCACTCCCTCTCCGCAGGGAGCCCCTGCACACACAAAACAATCCTGCCTTACCGGCCTCCACGGCTCCTCGCCCCTGCCGCCGTCACGGGATCACTCCCCTCGGCGATTCCTCTACTCAGCGCCGGGCGCGTCCACGCACTCCTACACGCACGCCAGCCTCAGACATTATGTGCATGCATTCTCAGCTTACAGAGCACACGCCTAACAGAGCACTTTTAACCTCTGCTTCTGCAGTGAGGCGTCGCTCCCAAGCATCACACAGTTCAATGCAAAGCAATGATTACACTCAGCTGGGCTGTAACACCTCTCTCCTACCAGGGAGGACTCCTTGCAGTCCTCCAGGCCTGCCCCCTTTTCCCATTGGCCTGCCCAGCTTTATTATGCCTGTGCTTCCCATCACTCGTCGCTCGACATAGTTCTGTATGGAAGCATTTGACTATTCTCTCAGTGACTCCTCAGGTATTGACGCGGATTGGACGACTATCCCCTCTGGCTCTCGACTTTGGCTCTACTTGGACTTCGTGACTTCTGGCATCCCTGACCTTGGCAACGGCAATAACCACTCCTTCTCTACTACCGGTACCGGCAAGTATTGTCTTCACTACTATACCTGGCCTGGCAACAATAACACCACACTCCGGACACGCTCCCTTTGCTGCGGGTGCGTGTATCCCTACGTCCCACCTCAGCACAGGGGACGGGTCTGGTCTGCGGGCAGCACCGGCGTAACACCTAAAGAAGGAATTAACTTTTCCACTGCCTGCACCTAACAGGACTGACACTGGAAAGACCGAGGAAAAAGAAGTAGCTGCCGGGAGGCTAGGCTATATATATATGTACAGACCTGCAGAGTATCCCCACAGTACTTGGGTGCAGGGGCACCAGTGTCCCAGTGTCCAGCCCACAATAGTCACTCTCACCCCAAGTTTGTGACAGTGATGTCCACTGTATGTATGGCCGTTGGTGCACTTTGTGACGATACCTTCCTGGCCTTAGTGCAGACCAAGCTGTCTTGGTGAAGGTTCGCCGGGCCAGAAAGTGTCCCATTCCGTGTGTGGATCCTCAGGCGCCGCCTCTGGAGGGACCTCCCGCTTGATTGTATCCCTATTAAGAGTCTCTGATAATGGATAGGCCTGGGTCTGATCCCAGACCGCAGGCTTTGCGCACCGCATGGCGTTCGTCATCGGTTTGCTGTACCCTCACTATGATGACTACTAGGGAAGGGTCCCTAGCTATGGGCCTTCCCTGCAGCAGCCAAAAGCTATGGGAAGTTGGGGCCTAGCTAGGGCCTGAAGGGGAATTCTAAGCCTAGTCTCAGGGCCATTGGCACCTGAGACACTACCTTACCCTCTTCTGTCCATCTCCCACCTGGCATGGCTCACAACACGCCAAATGTATCGTTTCCTAGGAGCAGGGGATTGCTGAAGCCCTATTGGCTGTGCTTGCCCAACATGTCCATACTCCCAGAGGCTCATGGGATGTGTAGTCCCTGCATGGAGCCTATCTCCTATGGCCGCCGCAACTGTTAGTCCTCTGCACATGTGGCTCGCGCATGTGCAGCTATGCACAAAATGGCGGCACCCTTACCGGTGTCCCGCCGAGGAGCTCCGGCAAGACTGTTGCCCCTCTACCTGCTGTTGCACTCACCGCCACGCTCCCTGCACCAGAGCATCCGCGCAACCCTGTGCAGCCAGATACAAGGGGACCAGGGGGGGGGGAGGGGGGTACCTGGCTACACTGGATACACTGGCATTATACAAAAGCTACAATATAAATGATGTTTTATTTTAAATATTGTTATTAAATGAATTTCATGGGTGTTTGTTAAAGTTCTGCTTTTCAGAGCTGTGAAGATTTACAGTGCTGTAAATACAACACACATTTCTGTCTTTTTTTCTTAAACCAGCTGTGACTATATGTTCACAGGAGGTCTACTTTATATAAAAACCTGAATTAAAAACAACCAGCCCTCTTGTCAGTTCAAGGCCTACATCCTTGATTGCATTTGACACAATAATCATCATCATATCTTAAGACTGAAATCAGCTTGACAGGGCTCAACTCGGGTCTGCTTCTTCCAATTACCTGAAAATTGCAGCCCAGCTTATCTCTCAGGAAATAAGTTTGCATTTACAATTCCACTGAGGTGAATAAGTGATGCAGTAGATGTAGCAATTTAACTTGCTAACTTATACAATAACTATTTTCTTTTAAACTCACTCATCTCTAGTGAATGTCTTTTGACAGAGTAGAAAATCTTCCAGCTGCATGCTGTTCTGACTTTCATAGGATTACATAGATTGTGCAGGAACAATATTAACTCTGATTTGTAGATAGCTGAACAATGCTTATTGCTCCAATTCACGTATGAATGACTTAGCTGCTCATTTTATGAGCTGATCATTTTTAAACAAAACAAGACCAGTACTGTAACATCTTGCAAGAACTGTATTAGCCCGTGTTGACCTATCACCCTGCAGTACATGCTTCCTTATGGGATAATATTACCCCAATGCAGGGTTCCTCATTCTTCTTTAATTATAATACTGTAAATCTCCAGACACAAACCCGCATCAGAAAATCAATATCCTATAAAAAATATGTACACTGCATTTTTTTTCTTTCATATTCTTATTAGAAATCAAAATAAACATATAATCACACTCAACAAAAGTTAATATCACATAAAACATAACTGCTTTACTGTTAGGACCACAGCAGAATTCATACCAAATTTCATAGCGCTGGCATATTCCCAACCCAAGTTAGCTCCCTGCATCTACGCTGTGTAAAAAAAAGCGGCTTGCGTTTTTAAAATCCTTTTTTCACTTTGCAGTGTTGCGATACTCGAAACTAATTCATAATTGCGACCGCAATTATACAATGCAGCGGAGTGTATCGATATGGTAATTGTGGTTGCAACACTCTGAACTAATACATAACCATGACCACACTTATACAATGTAACTTAGTATAATGTGTGTGGTCCCCTTATTCCTAGCAGGACACACACAGACAATTCTAATGCATTTACAGGCTTGCAGCCAGCAGTGGGCTCCAGAGCTGACACTTCACATTTACAATATGACTCAGGGGCACCCAGCCAGGCATAACACCTTTATTTACTGTCCTGGGTACCCCCTCTCCGTCACACTCCCCCCCTTAGATTGGAAACAGGAATCTCCAGAGCTGAGCCGCGTTAATTTCAGCTCTGGGGAAGGACATTTGAAGGCGATGATGGTAACTCCTTTCTGTTTAAAGGTCCCATCGTACACAGGCCAACAGGAAGCCACAAGGGATGACGTTGCGATTTCCAATTGGCACGTGGCACCTTTAAACAGATATTTTCTGTGCCCAGACGATGCTACCAGAAGTTCCATTAAATATATATATCTCAGGGGTCCCGAAGCTGAAATCAACAACGTGGTACAGCTTTGCAGACCCCCTGCTTCAAATTTAGTAAAAAAAAAAAGGTAAAGCTACTTTAAGATAGGAGTGTTAAATTAGAATTAGACTTAAATTACATTAAACTCTTGACACTATGCATATGATATATTCATACATGCCATGCTTCCTTTTTTAGGAGGGAGACTCACTATTTTTGGCTGAGTCTCCCTTCTCACTCTCCCCTAACTCTCCAAATTCTACTGTCCTCCCTGAGGTTTCCAGGCAGGTCTAATCAATCTTTAAATGACTAAATGATTAGAGGGGAGGGGGCTCCAGGGAGGCACTGTGTGCATAAACTGATGTCATGGGGGTGTGGTTAGTAATAGCTTAGGATGGAATCAGTGCCATTATTGGGGAAGAGGCCAAATCTCACGATTGCCACTGAGGAAATGTTGCATGCATGGATATTAATTGGGAAATAGATGTGTAATGTGAATATATATTTTAGAGATGAAAGAGTTCACAGAGCCAAATCAAAGATGCCCCAAACTTCCATGGAAAAGGAAGTAGAGCTTTTCACACGCTCTGAAAAACACTCTGCCTGCAATTATTCCCTGCCTCTCCCGATCCCCAGCTCCTCTTCTCCAGCTTCACCTACAGTACTGATCTCCGCTCCCGTCAAAGACCAAAAAGCTCTGCCCTCATATTGATAAGATCCACAACCCAGATAGGTTAGCTCTGCTCCCCCCCCTATGTTCTTTTCACCCATCCCCCACCACCATCCTCTGCACTATCCTCCAATCATCCCCCCATCACCTACTATACATCACCCTCATGATTCCATACACATCCCTTAATCATGCTACTCCCCTATGGACACCTCCATCATCTATCACCCTTTAAACATCCCCCCCATAATCCTCTTCCCCCTCAATCCCCACTGAACTCTTCTGATCATCCATCTTCTACACATTCCCCTTTCATCCTCTGTACATCCAACTATCATCCCTCATCAATCATTGCACCATGCACTGCATCCCCCCATGACTCCCAACCCCCCCATTCACGTTATATAATACTGAATATATGTATTTTCCTCCCATCTCTATTTTGGTTGTCGTCTAGGTCTTTTAAAGTCCCTTGGAATACAGGTGAGTACAATCTTTGTCCAAGTCCACTGCCAATGTCATTTTTACAACTTTGTGATGATTTTACTGACTTTTGTTTGCTTTCAAATCCATTCATTATTTTTCCTGTCTTTGAGTACTGCCCAGCATACTTGTCTATAGTTTTTTTTTTAAGTTGACTGAAGCTTCTAAATGATCTTCATATTTAGGGTTCAAGTTCCACATCCAAAGTCACAATACACTGGTCTAACATATTCCACAGTGGAATATACAGTTGTGTGAAAAAGAAAGTACACCCTCTTTGAATTCCATGGTTTTACATATCAGGACATAATAACAATCATCTGTTCCTTAGCAGGTCTTAAAATTAGGTAAATACAACCTCAGGTGAACAACAACACATGACATATTACACCGTATCATGATTTATTTAACAAAAATAAAGCTAAAATGGAGAAGCCATGTGTGAAAAACTAAGCCTTATGATTCAATAGCTTGTAGAACCACCTTTAGCAGCAATAACTTGAAGTAATCGTTTTCTGCATGACTTTATCAGTCTCTCACATCGTTGTGAAGGAATTTTGGCCCACTCATCTTTACAACGTTGCTTCAGTTCATTGAGATTTGTGGGCATTTGTTTATGCACAGCTCTCTTAAGGTCCAGCCACAGCATTTCAATCGGGTTGAGATCTGGACTTTGACTGGGCCATTGCAACATCTGGATTATTTTCTTTTTCAGCTATTCTGTTGTAGATTTGCTGGTGTACTTGTGGTGTGCTTGTGGTGCTGGTGTGGTGTGTAAGCAGGCAGGAGTTCAAGGCTGGCAGCAGTGGTGGAAAGAAAGTGGGGTCACAGGAACAGGGAAGCCACAGGGATAGGGAAGGTTCAGGAACTAGGACCCAAGGTGGCCAGGAACACGGGGAAAAACATACAATGCTCAGGCAGGGGCTGGAAGTCACTGGCTGCTATTTAAGCCCTTGGAACAGATGCAGCCAATAACAAAGTTCAGGAGGAGGCTTGCCAGCAACCAAGATGTTCACAGCAGCAAGGTAAGGGCAGGTTCCAGCCAAAGCCTGGACTGGAACCCTTACAACAGACAAAATTAAGTCAATCAGACAAGACATCTCTTCATGTTAAGCTTGACACGCACCACCTACCTCCCCTTGCATACATAAAATCGATCCTCAGTTTATTTTCCCCTGTGACTGAGGCTGAGCTCTCTGCGCTTCCTCTCATCGTCTTGCCATACAACCTGCCCCTTGATCCTATTCCCTCATATCTTCTCTGCTCCCTCTTTGGCACACTGAGCCCCACCCTAAGTCACCTTTTTAACCTCTAATTGGCACATTCTAATTTTCTTTCAAACATGTACTCATCACGCCATTCTAAAGAAACCCTCTCTTGTCCTAGCCTTCCTCTCTATCTACTGCCCTATCTCTCTTCTTCCCTTTGCCTCCAAGCTGTATTTCCATCTCTGGTGCCCCTAATATTTACTCCCTCTCTCTGTTGAGGTTCCACAAGGCTCTGTCCTAGGCCCTTTGCTTTTCTCCCTCTATACCTATCCCTTGGTGAATGAATCTTTTGACTTTCAGTATCACCTGTATGTCGATGACACACAAATTTGCCTTTAATAGCGTCATCCACGTACATAGCGCTTCACAGCAGTAAAACACGTGACATAATAATATAACCCATAATGGGAATAAGCGCTTGAAACATGAAAGTGACATTAGAAAAAAGGAGTCCCTGTCCCGAAGAGCTTACAAGCAAAGTAGTAAGTAGGGAGAATGCACAGAGACAGTAGAAGGGTGTTCTAGTAAGTGCCTCTGCAAGGGGCCACGGTCGATGTATAAGATGTATAGTATCAGCCATGGAGTTACCCATATCCTTCGTTAAAGAGTTGTGTTTTAAGATGGGTCTTAAAGGTGGAAAGAGAGGGTGTTAGTCCGATATTTAGTGGAAAGGCATTCCAGAGGCTGGGACAGTAAGTGAGAAAAGATTTAGGCTTAGAAGAGGGCTTTAGATACAAAAGGAGTAGACAGAAGCCATCTTTGAGCTGAACGCAAGAGTTGGAACAGTGTATAGCGAGTAATTAGGGCTGAGATGTAAGGCAGGGCAGAGGAGTGAATAGTATTAAAAAAGAGAAGGATAATTTTCTAAGTGATACAGGATTTAATAGGAAGCCAGGAGAGGGATTTCAGCAGGAGAGACGCTAACACAGATTTAGGAGAGAGTAAAGTGATTCTAGCAGCAGCGTTTAGGATAGATTGTAGGGAAGACATTGTCGAGACAGAAGAGAATGAGGGTCTGCATTAGCGTTTTAGCAGTAGTTCAACATAGGAAAGGACACATTTTGTAATGTTACGGAGGAAAGAACGACAGGTTTTAGCTACTGTACATTGTGAATGTGAGAGGAGAATGTCAGGAAAGAGTCAAATGTGACACCTATGCAGCAAGTTGTGATACTGGGTGTATGATAATACTGACAACAGTAATGTAGAGGGGGGCAGTAGGGCCAGGCTTGGGAGGAAGTACTGTATGTGGAGCTCCATCTTTAACATGTTAAATTTAAGTCAGTAGAGGGCCCTCCAGGATGATATAGTGGAGAGAAGTTCAGAGACTTTGATCTGTACAGCAGGTGTAAGGTCAATGGTTGCAAGGTAAATCTGTGTGTCATCCGCATACAGGAGATATTTTAACCCAAGAGATATAACAAAGTCAATGGCTGCAGAGTAATATAAGCAGAGTGTAATGACCTTTGTCTTTGGTAGCATGGAGGTCATTAGTTATTTTGGTGAGGGCTGTTTCGGTGGAGTGATCAGTGCAGAAGCCAGATTGTAGAGGATCTACTGTAAGAGAGAATAGGTGATGAAAAAAATGGAGCAAGCGAGAGATTACAAGATGTTCAAAGAGTTAAGAAACAAAAAGGCAGGAAGGAGACAGGGTGATAATTAGAGGCACAGGTAGAATCAAGCTTTCTGTTTTTGAATAAGGGTATAACTGTTGCATGTTTGAAGGAGGAGGGAAAGGTACCAGAATAGACGGTTGTGATGAAAATATGTGTGAGTGTAGGTATTAGAGTAGGAGCAGGAGTTTAGAGAAGATGGATGGGAATGGGGTCAAGAGGGCAAATGGTAAAGGCAGAATAGGAGATCCCCTGTGACATGGGAAAGAGAGTTGAGGAAGACTGGAGGAGCATTAGGAAGAGGTGTAGAATGTGAGGAGTATACAGAGGGGATATTTTGAGGAATAGCCAGCAAAGTCCTGGGTGAAATGGATGAAGAAAAACAGATAACAGACGGGGAGGTCTGAGTCAGAGGTGGAATGGGTTAGGCTTGTGAGGGTTTGTTTAGTCTAGGAGAGGGCCAAGTTGAACCAGGATAGGATACATTTATAGTGAAGGAAGTCTGTGAGAGTAAGAGATTGCCTCCAGAGGCGTTCAGAGGAGCGAGTGCAGAAAAAGAGCCTGTGTGTGGGTAGTTTAGCCAGGGTCTGGGTTTATAAGGGCAAGAATGGCAGAGAGAAAGAGGGGCATGTAGCTCATGAGAGGAGGATAGAGCAGAGTTGTAGCTAATGATCAGGTTGTCAGAGTCTGTAGCGGAGCAGAGAGGGGTGAGGGAGGAGCGCAAAGTGGAATCAAGAGCTATATATATACTGTATAACATTCTTCAAAAGTGTATTTCCAGTTGGGGTGTTAGGTCACTTTAACATTATAATTTTAGTCTGGAACAAGGAATAGGATAGTAATCAGAATCTTTCTAATCTGCTAATTAGATATCAGTCACAGGCATGAACTACTGTAGGATCCTAATATCAGTCCTAATCATATCATGGGAAGTGGAATAGAGGTGCCTGTAAAAATCAACTATTCTAGATCATACAATTAAAGTATGCAGCTATATCCGTTTGTGACTGAAATTAGAAAGTATTGACTGTAAACCTACTGATCAACAATATAGGCAGGCTTGAGGGTAGAGCAGTTTCCTGGAGCAGAAAGGGTGAGTTTGGCCACGATAAATCCCGGAAAAACTGTACTCTCTATCAGACTGCCATAGGACTAACAGGCTGAGATGTACGTTTCACGTCATAGCGACACTTTTTTACAGGTAATCCAAGCATTCCAAAGGGCATAAGCAAAAGGGAGAGGAAAGGACGGTTGACAGGGTACAGGTATGAGGGTAGAGGGGTTAACACCACAAGGTTGACAAGTTGGATGTGAGAGGCGAGGATGAGCGCATCTATAAGTAAAGGACAGACCAGGATTGGTAGAGATACCCCTAGAAGTAAGGAGAAGAAGGATGGAAAGAAAGCAGATGTTATGTGGAGGATTTGTAGGAGCGTGTTTTAGTGGAGGGTGTATTACGGGGTGGAGTCAAAGGACACAGATAGGAAAGGAGTTTATGTGAACTGAGAAGTGGAGAAGGAAGCAGAGGTGGAGATATATGAATGGAGTTAGAGAAATAATGAGAATGGTGAAAAGAAAAGTGTAGCTTGGAAAGAAGTGAGGTTAGAGCAAATTTAAATAGTAGGGGCAGGATGGCCGCAATAGTAGTGAAAGTTCAGTGGTGAGTGCTACTGTAGGCACTGAAAATTGAGTTAGGAAGATGACAAAGTGCAAGGTGTGCAAAATCCAATATACTGTATGAATGGTGGTGCTGTAGAGTGAAGTGCTGTGCTTATTTAGTTTTTGATAGAATATGTCATGATCTCCATCATGCCCTTGCAGCTCTCCTTCCCATTCCTGTCCCCCCTTTAGTGTCTCGTGTCTCCAACTGTCTCTCTGCAATCGCCTCCTGGGTGCCCCACCATGAACTGATACCAGTTCAAAATAGAACCAATACTCTTTCCTCATTGAACTACCACCCTTACACCCAAACTGTCCATGACTGTCAATAATACCACAATCTCATCAACACCTCAAGTCTGCTGTCTAGAAGTCAACTTGGACTCTGATGTCTCCTTCATTCCTCACATTCAGTCTCTCATGAAGTACTGACGTTTCCACCTACAAAATATTGCCAAGATACACCCTTTTCTCACTCATGATGCAACTAAAATCCTAATTCAATCTTCTCCCGCCTTCACTACTACAACCTTCTCCTAGCTGGGATTCCCCTTTTCCACCTGTAATAAGTCCCAACTCTAATCCACCCAAAATGCTGCTGACAGACTCATCTACCTCACTCACCTCTTCACTTCTGCTGCTCCACTGTGCAAATCCATACACTGGTTTCCCATATCCCCTAGAATCAAACGTAAAACCCAAGCTCTGATGCTGCCCCCACCTTACATCTCAGCCCTCATCCCCAAATACATCCCGAAACACCCCCTCTGCTCTGCCCATGACATCCACCTATCTTCGTGCCTTATCACTTCCTATTGAAAAGATTTGGGTGACTGTCTCTTTAAGGATCTTCTTCTGCAAAGCTCTTGTCTGGTCTCTGTCTCTGGATGGTACTTTTGTTTTCGTACACGGGCACTGGTCAGATGATGTCATTTACAGTACTTTCTCTTCTAAGACATTCCACTATATTAGCATTCACGTTCTATACACACAATACTATTCCAAATTAGAAGATGCTAATTCTGTCCCATCAGATACTAGCATGAGTCACAGATGTATCACTCTATCCAATCACCAGTTACTAAATGTATGCCACTCCCTTGTATTGGAAGACTATAACTGTTTTGAATTTCCTTTGTCTCTTTATGTGAGCATATCCCTGGGTATGGCTCTCATTTTACTAATTAGTAAATCCAGCTGAATAATTACTCCATTGTTTGTGTTTCAACTTATTCCTAACTTATTCTTTATCACTCTCACTCCTGCCAAAAAGACTTCTCCCATACTGCCCCCTTTGTCTGGCATTCCATACCACACACCATCAGACTCTCTCCAAGCTTTCAGACATATAAAAACTCCCTAAAACTCACCTTTTCAAGAAAGACGATCTGGCGTATCTCTTGCATCAAACTCCCCCTCCCTGCCTCCAAACTCATTGGACCAGGTGTGTTGCTGGACCAATCTCATGCTATGTAACACCCTCTAACATCCCCACCCTCAAACCTTAATGGGATCAGCTGTCGGGTCGGACTCGATCATACTCCAACCTGGGGCATACTCCATTCCACAATGAGCAGCACTTTACCTTTTGTTTCAACATTATCTTTTATTCCCTCTAGATTGTAAACTCTCACGGGCAGGGCCCTCATTACCTTCTGTATCTGTGCATGCCTGTCCTTATTTGTATTTGTATGTAACTGTTTATGTAATTATCAAATCTATGTATTCCCATTTTACTATGCTGCAGAATATATTGGCGCTTTTCAAATAATAATAATAATAATAATAATAATAATAATAATAATAATTGCTAGTGAAACAGATCAGATGCTGGCATTATCGCGATCGAATATAAGTAAATGTTAATGTACCATAAGGTAAATGAGCAGTGTTAATATAACTGGTACCGACTGGTAGGTAAACAAGTAAGAGTATATACAAGAAATATACAGTATGTGTATATATACACACACACACACATATTTACACAATTGCGTAGCATCTATACTATAATTCACAAAGTTTGTTTGTTTATTTGTCCGGCTATACACATCTACACGCTTAATCTTGGAGCCACCAAACTTGGCATGCTATATAATAGGATCAAAAGGAAGAGAGTAGGTGGAGATTTGGTATGTTTGGCCTATAGCTTTGTGTAGCCCCCGAACAAATGTTCCTAAAAAAAAACAACTTAACCTTTTCACTGTATCTCCTCAGGAAATTGTTCCATTAACTTCAAATTTGAAATGTAGGTACATATTTGGAGGAGACATAATTGGTCCACAAAGTACCGGTTCAATGCTTCCCGTTTTCTTGATTTTATGAGTTATTACAATTTCTCTAAACAAGTCAGCCACTGGGTGTTAAACCTGGCAGCTTATATATCTGGCACGTGACATCATACTGGTGACATCATAATGAGAGTCAGATAGCATTAAAGTTTTACCCAGAAAGCAGACGAAGAAAGAGGAAGTCAGTTGGAGAAAGTAAGAATGCTGGAGAAGGAGAGAGAGGCAGAAAGAATTGGGGTCATGATAAGGTATTAAAAGAAAGCGATGGGAGGTAGAGAGATAAGGGGGTAATGATGAAAGGAGGAGGTGAGGTTGGTTTCTTAGAATTCCCGAGCAATGCTGGGTACTTTTAGCTAATATATATATATTACACTGTGTGCTCATTTGCATGTCATTTCCCAGAATCCCTTGCTGCAGTGGAAGTGCTGTATGCTGGGTGATAATGGGGAAAGGCGGGGTTGCAGACCTGCCTAAAACATGCAGATGAGCATACAGCTGTATTTGCATATTTGCTTTCCTGTGGAGGGTTTTTGTCACTTTTTTTACTCACCATAACTTAACTCAGTATTATATATATACACACACACACACACACACACACACACACACACACACACACACACACACACACACACACACACCACACACACACACACACACACACACACACACACACACACACACACACACACACACACACACACACACACACACACACACACACACACACACACACACACACAAGAAAAAAAAGCGCCGATTCCTAGTGCATTACTGTGCAATAAAATATTTAATTTCCCAAAAAGGCTCATAAAATGAACTCACAAACATAGATAGGTAAAAAGCATGTTATGAGATAATACTCATGCTCCAAAGGATCAGCAACCGCCGCTGGACAGTTGTGCAGTTGATCCTCCAACGCTGCTGGCAGATCTGTTGGTAAATCCTAGCCCGTTTGTCCTTTACATCGATCGGGTGACGTCATTTGCAGTCCCGCCACATCTATCGTCCCCGGAGGGAACCAAAGTTCATCTGTTGGTGTGTGACCGGGGAGAGGAGTTGCGGTGAGCCCGACTTCGTGAGTTCCTGTTTGACGTGAACAACGAGGACAAGATAGGACACGGTGAAGCCACGGAGCAGTCTAGCAGTGAAGCGGCGGTTGCTGATCCTTTGGAGCATGAGTATTATCTCATAACATGCTTTTTACCTATCTATGTTTGTGAGTTCATTTTATGAGCCTTTTTGGGAAATTAAATATTTTATTGCACAGTAATGCACTAGGAATCGGCACTTTTTTTTCTTCTCTTTTTTTCTATGCAGGTGGTGAGGGAGGTCGTTGCACCCTCGTTGAAGAAGCTGCCTGTTTCCTGATAGTGCTTTATTTTTATTCCCCTTCATTGGACATTGTTTTTGGACTCAAAAGGACAGCTTGCATTGTGCACCTATAGGAGGTTCTACAGCACCGTATGTTTATTTTTAATATATATATTTTTTAATTTAATATGGTTAGACATTTATTTGTCATGTTTTATTAGTATACATTGGTTAATATATTTACGTTATTTATATCAATACTCACGTAATTTCAAATATATTAATTCAACCTCATTCTCTGACATCTCCACACAGGCGCAGATCTATATTGTATATAATTATATATATATATATATATATATATATATATATATATATATATATATATATATATATATACTTTATATATATTCTAAAGTGCTATACACTTTCATTTAGATTTTAGTCGTCTTTTTTTTAGTGACTGTAGCCCATTAAGCTCATGACTCCCGACGTTCTAAGTCACTCTTCTCTCTCCAAGCCCCTTCTTTCCCTCAGCGCAGAGACATGGTGTTGAGAGGATCATGCTGCCTAAGGGGAGGAAGCTCCACAAGAACGCTTGATTCAATCCCACCATTTAGTATGACACAAAAAACAAATGTCGAACTATGATATAATCATGCATGTCTTACGAGCATTTTTCTCCATTTTTGCTACCGTATATCAAAATAAAACGCTGGGGATGTGGGCTGATATAAAATTAAGATTTTAAAGATTTCTTATGTCATGTGAAGGATAAATAGCGTTGTAAGTAATTGACACTATATGGTGTTTAACACAGTTTGACCCCATTTTTCTTTACTGTGCAAACCACAGCATATTTGAGATAATAGTGTTTCTGAATGCTATAATATTTGCAAGTAAGGCCTCCATTCCGTTTTTAATATAATTGTATTATCATTGTTATTTAAATACTTTAACTGCTGCTAAATATATTTTATATACTGTTATATTATATTGATATGTATTAAAGTTAGTTGTACCATTATTATATTATGTTAGTTGTTAGGTATTTTAGATTCATGTGTTTATGTGACTTACTCCTTTTCTAATGTCCACTATTATTTGTTTAAATGTATATACCATTACTGCTGCTAAACATATATGTCTATTATTTATTCTTAAATTTTTATTGTTATATTTACTGAAATGTATTAGGGTTAGTTGTATCATTATTATATTATGTTATGTTAGCTGTAGGGTATTTTAGATTCATGCGTATATTATAAGTTAGTCCGCCCCCAGGCCGATTTTTGAGCCAATGAAAATCGTTTAAATTATCCAATGATCCAATCAGAGCCCAGGTAGGATTATATATAGAGAAACCCGTGAGACACTGCATTTATGACTGCTGATATCCTCCATGAGAATTGCTGGCCGTCCTCCTCCACGAAGGCACCGGAAGTGACGCGACACTCACCGGGAGCCCGGCAGAATGAGAGACTTGAATTGGAGCAGTGAAGATATCGACTAGCCACTCATCTTTAGTTTTACGTGCCTATGCTACCTTTGATTCCTGTAAGTGTGATATCTTATTCAATACACACCTGAATTTTATACAGTTTTGCACTATTGTGGTATTTTCTGTTTCATTGAGGATACATCACACTGTGACCACCATCACCAAACAACTAGAGAAGCTAACACCTGAATATCCTGAGCCTCATGCTACGTGGGAAATGCCATTTTTTTATCTGAGAAATTGTGAGTTCCCATTTGGCTGAATCCTAGAATTAAAAAAAACTTGTGAAGCTGATTACACTATGTATATATTTGTTTTTTTTTTTATATATGGGGATATCTGCGCTCCCCAAAGCTTTGAATATAATTCTGAATGCTATGCCTGCAAGTATGCCCAGGACATACCTGAAAACGAGAGGTAACTCTCAATGTATTACGTCCTGGTAACACATTTTTATAAATAAATAAGTGGCAGGGAGGTGATAATGCTAAGCAACACAAATGTATTTAAAAAGGATGCAGTGGTAGAAAGTATGGCATACCTCTTATTAATTCTTGTCCAAGTAGTATTCATATTATCTTTCATCAGTTCCACTTTTCTGGTGTCATCTGCAGAATAGTCACGTAGAAGCTTAAGGGCCTGATTGTTTGCCACATCAACATTTATCTGCCACTGGTGAAGTTCCTTGGAAAATTGCTGGTGGAGGAAAGTAATTGTTGTCCAGTTACTAGATATGATCAGGAACATGGAAAAAGAGAACTGAGAAATGAATGTTCCTTATAATTTCCAACTATAACAGTGATCAGTTTAAAAAAAACTGCACAATTTCCTTATGCCCCAAATATTAAATTAAACAGATAGGCATGTTTTTTTATATGCTGAAATTGGATGTACAGTACTAGCCAAACGTGCATTTAGAAGAATACGGGGTACTGTAGTTCCAGTATTTGTGCAAGCACAGCTGTTTGTGTAAAGCATTCACAAAACATCAGCATTTAGAAACAAAATCATGTTACTTATCATATAAAAAGGGAATAGAGGTAATTTAGAATAATATACATACATTTGTAGACTTCTTTTATCTATTGATTAAATTTGTGCATATATATATATATATATATATATATATATATATATATATATATATATATATATATATATATATATATATATATATTTTATATATATATATCCATTCCATTGTATTGTTTTTCATGTAATTAGTGCCATCTGCTGGAAGACAACTATAATTACATGTGTGTGCTTGCATGCAATGTGGTGCAAGTGTCTGAACTTTTGGGTTTGGGTTTGGTCTTGCCAAATGGCTTCCGTTTCAACACATATCAAATGAAAAACAATATATAGATCAATGTATTATGTAATGTAACTATTAGGAGCAGACTAAAATAGACAAATTATACAACTGTACAAAATGTAATATTGTCAACAAAGTCACTGGTAAGTAGATCCCTGTTCCCTTAAGGAAATGAAGCATGATGGGGGAGGGGGAGTTGAGGCCCTTAGGGTAGGAAGTAAGGGGATAAGTGTTGTATTGGTCTGAGTAAGGAGCAGACCTAAGGGGAGTATATAAGGTGAGGGAGGAAGTCTCTCACCTTCTTTCCTGCTTGTGGCAGGAGCATCCCAACCTCCCGCCCCTTGTTTTGCTTTTGACAAGATTGTTAATTGTTTGTTTTTTATATGTTTATTTTTTTTAAAGAGGAGATAGAAATGATTTAAAAAAAAGGAGATAGAAATGATTTTAAAAAAAAGAAAGAAAGAAAACGATCAAAGTGATCTATGTGAAAGTTATTCATATACAGTATATGAAAAACGTTATGGGTGTTTTTGTTATTTGTCACAGCTGGTGGTGAGGTGGTGTTCAGATGGGGAAGGGCTGTGGCTACGGTGGCCTGGTCTGGTGATGCCTTTCCGGTTTGGCCGGTGGTAGTTTATATATCTCCTGCCAGGCTGATTACAGCTGGTGGGTTTTAGGCGTCTTCATGCAGGTAGTTTAAAATAATCATGGGTGCATGCAATCTGACGCTGCTGGTATATTATTTTAATAAAAGCTGTGGCTATTATGCCCCAACCTGGAGTCTGTGTTTATTTGGTTTGGGCATTGGGGTGGTTAAGGGAACTAGGGGTAACTCGAGACCTCCTAATGTCAAGTTATACCTTACACAGTTGGAGCATTGGAAGACTTTCTATGGTAACAAGCAAGATGTAACTGCAACTATAATATTTTATTTACAAAATAATTTATTTGTAACTTGAGAAGGAGAGATGATGGGAAGGAGAGAAGGTGGGAAGGAGAGAAGGAAGATGGGAAGGTGAAGGTGAAATGGAGAGTAGGAAGGAGAGAAGGCGTAAAGGTGGGAAAGTGAGAAGGTGAGAAGGAGATAAGGAAGGTGGGAAGGAGAGACAGAACGTGAGGAGAGAAGGAGAAAAGGTGGGAAGAGGGAAGATTGAAAGAAGAGGTGAGAAGATAAGGAAGGAGAGAAGGTGAGGAGATAAGGAAGGTGGGGGTGGGAAGTGAGAAGGTAAAAAGGAGAGAAGAAAGGAGGGAAGGTGATAATTAGTGAAGGGGGAAAGGAGAGAAGGAAGGAGGAAATGTGGGAAGGAGAGAAGGTGATAAGGACAGAAGTTGGAAAGGACAGAAGTTGGGAAGGAAAGAAGGAAGGTTGTAAGGAGAGATGGAAGAAGGGAAGGAGGGAAGGTGGGAAGGAGAAAAAGAAGGTAGGAAGGAGGGAAGGTGGGAAGGAAATAAGGAAGGTGGAAAGGAGAGAAGTTGAGAAGAAGATAAGGAAGGTGGGAAGTAGAGGAGGAGAGAAGATAAGGAGAGGAGAGAAAGACGGAGGGAAGGTGGGATGGTGAGAAGGAAAGAAGGTGGGAAAGAGGTGAGAAATAGTGGGAAGGAGGTAAGATGGAAAGGGG
This sequence comes from Ascaphus truei, assembly GCF_040206685.1. Lineage (NCBI taxonomy): Eukaryota > Metazoa > Chordata > Amphibia > Anura > Ascaphidae > Ascaphus > Ascaphus truei. The sequence continues at coordinate 230,774,122 of NC_134485.1, read as the reverse complement.
AGAAGGGGAAAAGATTAGGAAGATGGGAAGCAGAGAAGGTGATAAACAGAGAAGGAAGGATGGATGGTGAGGAGATAAGGTAGGGAGGAGAGAAGGTGGGAAGAACAGAAGTTAGGAAGGACAGAAGGAAGGAGGGAAGATGAGAAGGAGAGAAAGTGGGAAGGAAATTGGGAAGGTGGGAAGGAGATATGGACGGTCGGAAGGAGAGAAGGAAAGTTGGAAAGTGGGTAAGAATGTGAGAAGAGAAGGAAGTAGAGAAGGAGAAAAGATCGCAATGAGAGGAGGGAAGGTGGGAAGTAGATAAGTAAGGTGGGAAGGAGAGGTAACAAGAGGATAAGGAAGGTGGGAATGAAAGAATGTAGAAAGGAGAGAAGGTGGAATGGGGGAAGGAAGGAGGGAAGATGAGGTGGGAAGGAGAGAATGTGAGAAGAGAAGGAAGGAAAAAAGGTGGGAAGGGGAGAAGTAGGGAAAGTGGGAAGGAGAGAAGGTGGAAAGGAGAGAAGGTGGGAAGCAGAGGAGGTAATGAGAGAAGGAAGGAGGGAAAGTGAGAAGGAAGAAGGTGGTAAGGAGAGAAGGTTGGAAGCAGAGAGGGAGGAAAGGAGGGAAGGAGAAAATGAAGGAGGGAAGTTGAGAAGGTGAGTGGGAAGGAGGGAATGATGGAGAAAAGGTGAGAAGGAGGGAAGGAAAGAAGGTGAGAAGGAGAGAAGGAAGGGGGCAGGTTAGAAGGAGGGTGGGTAGGGGAAAAGGTGAGAAAGAAATAATGAAGGTGAGAAGGAGAGAATGTGAGAAGGAGATTAGGAATTTGGGAAGGGGAGGAGGTGACATGAAGAGAAGGAAGGTGAGAAGGAGAGAAGGAAGGTGGGAAGGAGAGAAGGAAGGTGGAAAGGAGAGGTGGGAAGCAGAGGATGTAAGGAGGGAAGGAAAGAGGGAAAGTGAGGAGGGAAGGAGAGAACGTTGGAAGGAGAGAAGGAGGAAAGGAGAGAAGGAGGAAAGGAGAGAATGAAGGAGAGAAGGTGAGAAGGAGGATGGAAAGTGGAAACGTGAGAAGGAGGGAAGGTGAGAAGGTGAAGGAGAGAAGGAACGAGGGAAGCTGAGGAGTTAAGGAGGGAAGGTGGGAAGGAGAGAAGGAGGGAAGAAGAGCAGGTGAGAAAGAGGGTAGGAGAGAAGGAAAGTGGGAAGGTGAGTATAGAAGTAACCCAAATTTGCATCATCATCTGAAAGAAATCTATGTGGTAAACTTTAAGGAACAAAAACATAAAAAAATAATTTCCATTGCAGTTTAAAATTGAGCTTCTGAAAACCTGTGTTGGATTTTACCGATATTGACTTTTTAAATGTGTATATATATATATATATATATATAAAAAAAAATATATATATATATATATATATATATATATATATATATATATATATATATATATATATATATATATATATTACACAAAGTATGTCGTGTGGGCTAATGTGCCATGATATTTTGGCAAGCAATTTATCTCTCTCCCTAACTCCAATGAGGTGTCTGAAATGTACAGTGTCATGCTTTTTCTTTCTTAAATAGCATTGGAACTGTGCACAGGACTGTACATAGAATTTAACAGGCCCAATTATTCAATGTCTTCAAAGTGCTTATAATTGTAGCCCTGTTTCCTAGTGAACACAGACCGCTACCATATGCTGTATAACCTGTAGGCTCACAGGGCCTAAGCCTCCGCCACGGAGAGCCTGGGGCACGCGTAATAATAGATAATACCTGATACTTGGTGCAGCGCCTCCACCTGCGATGTCTCCCACCATAGGGGGAGTGGTTCCTCGCAGGACACTTATATATCAATACACACACACACCGCATATAAACAACCAATGACTTTACTTGTCTGAAAGGCTTATATATGTGTATCTCTATACCAACAGGTGTCCCTTCCTAGAGGAGACACTATATAATGCGTCTCGCAGGACGCTGACTCCCCTCCTTCACCGGGTGATCCCATCCCGTGTCCAATTCCCCAACCCAATATGTCCCCCACCCTCAAGTGAGATAGCGAATATGTATGGGTGACTGCGCAGCCACTGTGTCCTGAACAAATGGTGATATAGTTGGTGCACTTGTTGGTTACCTGCCGGGCACTCCAGTACCCGGGCCTACAAGGATCTTCCCAAAGGATCAGATGCGAGGTGGCTCCAGCAATAGGCGTCCGGGGCGATCCCACCCAGACGAACTGCAGCAACAGTAGCAGGGTCTGAGCCCAGACCTCCTGCTAGATATACACTGTCTCTTCAAGCGATCACTCACGGCACAGTAAGGGAACCGGAACCTATCTAGGGCCAGTCCCTATCTCTGCTCCACACTACGGGGACTCAGGGCCTAGCTGGGCCTGGGGTATAAGGCCTAGGTAGGGGCTGAATGCCTCCCTACACCGGAGCTCTGTCTCCTTCCTCCTCCCGCTAGCTCTGAGCAACGTGCATGTCCCCCGACCCATATATCTACCTTCCTTCCTTCCTGCCTTTCTACCACCCAATTGGTCCTCGTGCGTCACGTGGTTCCGCAGGGCTGCTGGGACTCGTAGTTCCCTATGCCCCACCCTATGGGAGCTCTCCTCCTTCGTGGGCTTTGGCAGCTATGCCCGCGCATGCGCAACCTCCTGCTCCACCTGTCCTGCGCCAACTCCCAACATGGCGGCGCCCTAATACGCGGAACCTCCAATATACCGGAGCGTTCCCTGCCCTGCAGCAACCTTCCCACCCGACAACAATAATATGCGGGCGAGGGGAGCCCGGCTAAATCCTCCCCCCTGTGGATTCCATTGTCCCCGCTTGGATGATACCTTTGAACTGGTACAACGTTTATATAATGAAAAATGCATAACATACGACATCCTCCACACTCTAAATAAGATTGTACATCTCACTGAACATTACGATTACCGACTTTACTCGGTTGCGAGCCCACTGCTGAGCCTCATAGTGGGGTGCCCCGAACTGATCATAGGTCATCCTCATTGGAGGTTGCCCACTTCTTTGACTTTGCCTTAACTGCTCTTCAGTCACTCCCTCAGGAGAATGACTATCTTGGTCTTGAGGTTCAGCCTCTTCCCTCGTGGGGATTACAGTCTCTATATGATCATTACACGGTACAAAACATGGACTCTGCGGGTCCAATGTAGAATTTTCCGGAGCCACCCCATTGGGCGTGTGCTCCCCGAGCCCTTTACCCGTAGCTCCACCGGGAGATGCTCGCTGTTGAGGGCCCCTTTGAGAGGTTCCCTCTTGGGGGTCTTCATGAAGAACTGTGTTGCCAGTCTCAGGACCGTTCTCACCCTGTGTCATTTCACTATCCAATGAGGATGCAGGCCATTCCACTTCCCCCTCCTCTACTTGTGGGATAGGAAGTAAATGATTTCGGTGCCATACCTTCACCCGACCCTCCGAGTCCTTAATACGATAAACCGGAAGACCAGGCATTTGTGAGGCTACCTCATACACTCCCTCTCTCCACCGGTCAGCCAACTTATGTTTCCCAGGTACTCCCAGATTGCGAAGGAGTACTGCATCTCCCGGCTGAATGTCTCTATGTTTCACCTTGTGATCATAACGCCTTTTGTTCCCTGCGTTCAGTTTCTCTGTAGATTTTTCTGCCTGCAGATAGGCCCGTTGCAGGTTCTCTTGTAGCCTCTGCACATATTTGAAGTGAGTGGCATTATGAACTCCATCAGTGGAGACTCTCAGATATATGTCCACGGGCAGTCGAGCCTCTCTACCAAACATCAGAAAGTATGGAGAAAATCCGGTGGAATCGTGGTCTAGTGCAATTGTAAGCGTACACTAATGTTTCCACATGGCGGCTCCACTCAGCCTTTTTCACTCCCGTCAACGTGCCCAGCATATCCAGTAACGTGCGATTGAATCGTTCGGGCAATGCATCCCCTTCCGGATGGTAGGGAGTGGTTCGGGACTAAGTAATGTGTAAGATTTTTAGTAGTTCTCTTATCAATTTGCTTTCAAAGTCTCGGCCCTGATCAGAATGTAGTCGTTGAGGGAGCCCATAATGTATGAAGTATTTTTCCCAGAGCACCTTGGCAACCGTGATGGCTTAATGGTCTTTCGTCGGGAAGGCCTGGGCATATCTCGTGTAATGGTCAGTGATGACCAGCACATTGCCGATGCCTCGGCTATCTGGTTCAATACATAGGAAGTCCATGAATACTAGGTCCATGGGCCCGGTGCTTTTCAAGTGGCCCATTGGGGCGGCCCTGGTGGGCAATGTCTTCCGTTGGATGCACCGAACACACCGCCGGCAGTGATACTCTACTGCTTCTCTCATCTTTGGCCAGAAGAACCGATCCCTCACCAATCCAAAAGTCTTGTCGACACCCAGGTGGCCATGTTCATCGTGTAGAGACCGCAGCATCAGATATTGTAACATTTTAGATAGTACTAGCTGTCTCCTATTCGGGTGGTTATGGTACTCTACAACTCGGTATAATAAATTGTCCTGTATTTCGAATTTATCGGCTTCCCGCATCAGTATGCCTCCCACGTCGCCAGGGGCATGTTTGAGGAGATCGGGGCGTTTTTTTCGGATAGCATAGCGGATGGCTCCCGCTACCGGGTCGCGTTCCTGATAGCGCACCATATCCTTCCAGGCTATCATCTTGTCAGGGGTAACGTGCATACCACTGGGGTCCCTATATGCTTCCGGGATGGCTTTGGACGCGCACCTTAGGGAGTCGGCCACTCTTAACTCAGAGAAGGCCACTTGATCATTGACTATGGCTGCGGTGCAATACAGGGCCCTCATCCCGGGTTCCGGGATTTCTTCCCATTGGTCGTCATCGGGGGTTGCGGCCAGCCCCGGTCGTCGAGACAGAGCGTCTGCCCCAATGTTCAAGGGACCCGGTTTATATTTCAATGTGAAATTGTAGTTGAAGAGGGCTGGTAGCCAGCGGTGTCCGGCCGGGTCGAGTTTGGCTGAAGTCATGATATAGGTGAGCGGATTGTTGTCTGTACGCACCTCGAACGAAACTCTGTATAGATAATCATGAAGTTTGTCCACTATGGCCCATTTCAGGGCCAGGAACTCGAGTTTGTGCACCGGGTAATTTTGCTCACTGGCCGTCAGGCTGCAACTGATGTAGGCCACGGGTTGTAACCCCTCTGGATACTTTTGATGTAACACCGCCCCTAATCCGCCTAGGCTAGCATCCACGTATAGTATATATGGTTGTTCAGGGTCGGCATAGGCCAACACTGGGGCCGCTGTCAAACTCTGCTTCAAGTCCACAAAGGCTTGCTTGCACTCTGCAGTCCATTTGTCCCCGAAGGGTTGTCGGGCAGGGGTGGCCTTCCGGCCTGTGTCTTCGGGATATATTTTGAGGAGGCTGTTGAGGGCTTTGGCCCGACGGGAATATCCCTCCACAAACCTGTGGTAATACCCGCAGAACCCCAGGAACGAGCGCAGCTCCACCACATTGTCTGGTCGGGGCCAGTTTACGACGGCTTCTATTTTAGCGGGATCAGTGGCAATCCTATCCGCGGACACTATGTGTCCCACGTAGGTCACAGACGTCCTACAGAATCGGCATTTATCCAGAGAGAGCTTGAGTCCCTCTTGAGATAATCGGTCAAGCACCTTCAGGAGCCGGGTTTCGTGTTCCTCTAGTGTTTGTCCGAAGACTATGATGTCGTCCAAATACACTAGGCATTCTCGGGGGTTCAAGTCACCTAAGGTCTTCTCCATTAGCCGTTGGAAGGTGGCGGGAGCCCCACATATACCTTGGGGCATGAGAGTGAATTGGTAGAACCCCAGTGGACAAATGAATGCCGTTTTCTCTTGATCCTCTGGGCTCATGGGTACCTGGTAGTAGCCAGACTGGAGATCCAACACACTGAACTATTTACTTCCATGGAGGGCATTCAGGATTTCCTCTATGCGGGGAAGATTATACTGGTCCGGCACCGTCCGATTGTTCAGTGTCCTGTAATCTACACATAGCCTCACTGTCCCATTCTTCTTTCTCACCCCCACTATGGGTGAGGCGTAAGGGCTTCGTGACTCCGTGACGATCCCGGGTTCTTCCATCTCTTGGAGGACGATCCGTACATCATCTACGTCTCTAGGAGCGAGCCGGCGGGAACGTTCCCTAAATGGCTTCGTATCACTCATCCGAATAGTGTGTTGGGCACTGCGGCTGCACTCCACATCCATCTCTCCGGTAGAGAATACATCTCACCTCTCTTCCAACTGAACTCGCAGTCTCTCCTTCCAGTTCTCTGGTAACCCAGACGAGCCGAAGTCGAAGTCCAGCTTCGCGCCGGTGCGTTCCACTCGGGTAGCATTGACTTGCACTGCCTCGTCCACTGAGCTGACGGGATAAATTCTCCCTATTCTCTGTCCCACGTCGATGGCCATGGGAAATGGGGATAGATTCTGGACCATCACATAGATGCGGCGAGGAATGGCGGTTGGCCAATCCCGGAATTCAGGTACGAGCCGGTATCCTCTTCTGACGTCTTCTTCTGGCGTGCTTTCTAGGGAAAAGAGCTGCTCCGCTTCTACCCGTTCAGCGTAGGCGCACCAGGTGGGCATCCTCTGTATCTCCCCGGGCAAGATTCTGGTCAGACCTGCTCGCCCGCAGAACAACAGCCCATAGTCCTCCGAGGCTGTAGGAGGGGGATCCAGATTCGTCAGGAGAAGCTGCAGTTGGAGACTGGACATGGGCAACTCATTGGTTTCTTGGTTGCTGGGACTCGTAGTTCCCTATGCCCCACCCTATGGGAGCTCTCCTCCTTCGCGGGCTTTGGCAGCTATGCCCACGCATGCGCAACCTCCTGCTCCACCTGTCCTGCGCCTGTGCCAACTCCCAATATGGTGGCGCCCTAATACGCGGAACCTCCGATATACCGGAGCGTTCCCTGTCCTGCTGCAACCTTCCCACCCGACAACAATAATATGCGGGCGAGGGGAGTCCGGCTACATAATTTAATTTCAGTGGCTGAGACAGTGGTACATAAAATTACTTGCCCAATGAAAGCTTTTAAAACTTTTTATGATTTGTTGGTCAAAACATTGTAAGATGAAATGTCTACAAGTAACTTTTCAACTTTTCCATTAAAAACATGAAAATACAAAGACAGACTATATTGTTTGATTTAATCCTCAACTTTTCAATCCTTGTCACCACTAGTGAAAATCGAACCTACAAGGTAGAAAACAAAGGCCCATTTTTAGCAAAAAGAAATCTATGAGTCTACTTAGTCTAAGCTGACTATTATTCAATGTTTCTTACAATATAAAAGGGCAGGCATTTGCAACAATATCCTCTTCTAAGAAATGACGAACAAAGTGCTCTGCTGAACGCTTTATTGGCTTGCCTATTATGCTACCATTATTTCACATCTTACATGACTCAAAGTAATGAATCCACAGGCTACAGTATAACAAATACCACACTTCTCTTTTGTTTAACTTCCGAGGCTCGTTTCTCTTCAGTCTACAGTAGTATCACTTTTGGGAAGTTTTGTTAGAACACCTTCATTTCAACATGACATTTTGCAAGACACTGTCTCATTTCTTACATTTGCTCGCTTAAAAGGCTGAAATAATTGGTGACATGGAGTCATCCTACTGCTTATGGTTATTTTTAATTTTCTGTAATTAGTATTCACTTAGGAAGTTTTTAGAGAGCAAGTTAAGGTACTTAAGGGTCGTAATAAAAAAATGAATTTGCGTGTGCCAGCACGGCAGGAGCTCAGTTTGTGAACTACCCACATGGAATAAACATGCATACAAAAGAACAAGCACAGCAGAAACCGCCAAAATAAGAGACGCAGTGGTGTCTTATTTTTACATTAAGCTACAGTTCAAGCTGCAGTTTTAATTTTTTTCCCCATTCAATATGTGCATCAATATAATCTGCACACTGACAAGTGATTAGCTAAGATGCAGATCAATCCTTTCTCCTGTAATCGATCACTTGGCACGGGGTTATTTAATTCAGTTATTGCTGCAATACGGTACCCATGATGCAAAGTTCTGTGTGGAAGATCATGTGACCAGGCAGTTAGTAGATACAATTGGTGCACTGCTAGAGGGAGGGCAGGGCTCAAGAGCCAGAGCTTGTCTCAGAAGGGGAAGGAGGTGTAACTTTGTAAATGGTTTCAATAGAAACAAAAATGTTTGCTACATTAGAATACATTAAAAATGTCTAAAAATTGGTTTAAAACATTGCTACAAGTATTTTCTCATAGTACATAACTGATTTATTTTAAAAAAAAACACACACACATGTAGGATGTTGCTTGAACTGCAGCTTTAAAATGAAATGTGAATTGTAGACCAATTACCATTGTCAATTCCGACTTAAAGATTTTCTCAAAAATATTTCTTACTTGACATAAAAAGATGTTTCACAAATTTGATTTACCCTGATCAGGTTGGTTTTAGTTAGTTGGTTGGTTTTAGGAAGGCAGGCCTCGGACTACATGAGGTGAGCAATCAATCTAATCTACACTGTCAAAAAATCCCAAATACTAGCCATGTTGTTAGCTCTGGACACTGAGAAGGCATTTGCCTGTGTGTACTGAAACTGCAGTATATGTTTAGGGGTTAGGGTGCAAATTCCTCTCCCATCTCTCTTAAATTCAGCCATCAGCTAAAGTTAATTGCCTGGGTTTGTCATTCCCCTCCATAACCATAAAAAATGGCAAGTGTCAAGGGTGCCTCATTTTTACCCTAGTAATAAAACCCATTGGCTGCCCATATTAGAAATAACTCCAATATTTGTTATACACATTGGGGTCTGGGTTTACAATGTTGTACTTTGTGCCAATTATGTATTGCTAACTATTTCATCCATTTAGTTATTTAATTTAATTACCCAAGTCTCAAGCTCTTAATATAAATATTCCAAAGGAAGCAGTAAAATTTATATCATTATATTTTTATTTAAAGTGAAAGAATTACAGACCTATGAATTTTCCAAAATTAATTAATTTGAGGCCAACTTCCTTTCCTTAATAAAAACACTCAAGGGTGACCTTCAGGTGTGGTTCAGATGCCACATTTCCTGGGTAGGCAGACTTTTCTCCATTTACTGTACTCCAGAGATTGCTTTATCTATTTCACAGTCTCCCAATCCTTATTTGTGTTAAGGATTTCCAAGATCTACAGTGTAGTATCACTAGTTGTATCTGCCAAGGCAAAAAGTCCAACGTCAGAAAAATCATTCTCTGTCAACCTTCTCATGTTGGGTGATTTGGATTTATCTTGTATCTTGTATCTTAACCTACCACAAAACTGCTTGGGCAATTGGTTTCATGGCAAGAACTCAAAAGCTTAGTTGAATTTAAATCGGTTATCTTGACCACTACAGCCTTATGCATGTTATTGTGGCTTTTAATGTCACCTGGAGTCTCTATACTTAAGATATGCAACATTTTTCCAAAATGCATACCATTGTCAGGGTCTCCTAGACATCCTGCTTCCAGCCATAGTACCTTTCTTTGTTCACTAGGTGTGCTGCTGCTTTCTGTCTGCTCTGGGGTTTGTCTGCCTTTGTCTGCCTTTGCTTTGTGTTGTGTCCCTGTACTTGTTCTTGCAATTAAAGGCCCTTGCTGGTTATCTGGCTTGTCCTTGTTTGTTCCCTGCTCCCCAGTCCCAGTCCCTGCTCCACCGGCCTCAGTCCCTGCTCCCCGGCCTCAGTCCCTGCTCCCCGGCCTCAGTCCCTGCTCCCCGGCCTCAGTCCCTGCTCCCCGGCCTCAGTCCCTGCTCCCCGGCCTCAGTCCATGCTTCCCGGCCTCAGTCCCTGCTCCCCGGCCTCAGTCCCTGCTCCCCGGCCTCAGTCCCTGCTCCCCGGCCTCAGTCCCTGCTCCCCGGCCTCAGTCCCTGCTCCCCGGCCTCAGTCCCTGCTCCCCGGCCTCAGTCCCTGCTCCCCGGCCTCAGTCCCTGCTCCCCGGCCTCAGTCCCTGCTCCCCGGCCTCAGTCCCTGCTCCCCGGCCTCAGTCCCTGCTCCCCGGCCTCAGTCCCTGCTCCCCAGCTTCAGTCCCAGCTCCCCGGCCTCAGTCCCTGCTCCCCTGTTTGTTCCTGCCTTCCTGTTGCCAGACCCCTGCTTGCCCTTTCGACTATACCTCTCGCTGCCTGCCCCTGGACTTTTGCATGTGACCCCGACTACGCCTCTCGCTGCCGGTCTCGGACTTTTGCATGTGACCCAACGTTCCTGCTAGCCACCTGCCATTGACCTCAGCCCGTGACCCCAACTATCCTTGTCTGCTCCCCGCTGTTCCGGCCACTGAGGTCCTACCCGCCACAGGAGTCTCACCTTGACAACCCTACATTTTCAAGACTTTTTTTTAACCCAAATTTGATTCCCTGCTAAACATTTCGCCTAGACTTGAAGGGCTAATAATGTCGCCAAATTTGTAAGCTTTCAGCAAAATATCACAAGACAGTGAGCAAAACCTGGTGTCCTATTCAAAGACTCAGCATTAAGCGAATCTTACAATTTTAGATAATTGTACAAGATAATCTAGCGATTTTAGGGAAATAAGCAAATTAGCAACCTCTTGCGAAAGTTGGCACAACTCTACTCTTTACCACTTAAATCCTATGAGACTCTCTGTAGGGAATCAGAACTTCCAAAAGTGGAGTGTTTCGCTACCTACAATGTGGTCATTTTGCTCTCTCTCTCTCTAAATTTCAGGCTGCACTGTATTTTCAAAGGTCTTTGTGTCAATCCATAAGCAAATCCTCCCGGGGGGGGGGGGTTAAAATGCCGCACAGCCGCAATAAACTCTTTTGACAAAGGCCCCACGGGCTGAAACGCGTCAAGAGGATCCGCTTGCACATTCTGTGTGAATAAAGCTATTTTTTGAGTCACCTATCAGCCTTCTCCATTATTGCGGCTGTGCGGCGTTTTAACCCCCCCCGGGAGGATTTGCTTATTGCTGCTTTCTACCGCCTGCACGCCGAGCTGCGCATCTCTCTCTCCTGCGACCAGGACCCGGATATCTCTCAAGGGCCGCCGGTCAGGTGACCGCCCACTGCGTAAGCGGATGCAGGGTTGGCGGTGAAGATTCATCGTGAAGCTAAGAAGTGGGGTGGTCGTGCTATACCCCCACATCCATACAGCTCCAGTAAAAGGTCCATCTACAGGAAAATCTACATCACAGGAGGACATTACGGGCATGGAACCAGTACCCCTGAATCAGATAAGTAAATCTTTTTATCCCAACTACATGGTGCTCTAAGGGAGCCTGTTGCTGGAAAAGATTGTTCACACAATTTATTGTCTCTATGCCTGGGGTCTACCATAGCCTAAGTTCCAGTTACACCACTGTGCAGCATTGCCTTATTTCTGAGCGCCTGGTGGGTCAATCGTCAGATTTACCTGGTTACATTTTGTGTCAATCCACTCTGTAACCGCTGATGCTGCACCAGAACATGAGCCTACCTCTGTGGCTCCCTTGGGTGCCTTGAACTCTCAAAGACTGAGATCCTTCTTATCGCAGTGTTATCTGTGTCCTGCGAGCTCTGTGCTTGGATCAAGGTGAGACAGCTTCCCTTTCTTCCATGTTTGCTTCAGCCCATTACACTAGGACATTTAACTAAACTTAAAGATTGCTTGAAGAAGTAATAACTAAACAGGAACTAGAACTGTAGACCCACAAGGGAACACTGTTCTATTACTACACCATGTACCTGTATCATGTCTTTTTCCCTTCCTTTACTAACACTCATTGAGTGGCAGAGAAAGCGGCAGGGGGTTGAATAAAGAATGTTCCTGGTCAGCCTAGCCCTTTACTATTTGGCATAAATTACACCGTTCACATAAAATGCGTTAAATAAGCTATATATATTTGTATTCTTAGTCTTTGCTAGAGATGGGCAAATTTCGGTTAAGAATTTGGGTCTGCAGCGGATCGACCGGTTCCTTTGGTCAGCAGATTTCAGCGGATCAATCTCAAAAAGGGACCATTGAGGTTTTGCAGATTTTAAGTTATTATTTTGCCTATATACTCCGGATTCCGCAACTCGTGGATGGATTTGTAGACTTCAATCCGCCGATTCAGCAATCCATTGGCGGAGTGTTAAGAATCCACCAACAGATTGCTGAATCCGCGAATTGGATTCTCCAAATCCATCCACGGGTTGTATCCAATGGCAGAATTTTGGTGAATCCGTGCAGATTGAAACTGCCCAAATCCATTTGCGGGTTTTACACCACTAAACAGATTTTGGGGGGTAACATCAGCGAAAATCCGGGAAACGGATTTAGGTGGATTCGCCCATCTCTAGTCTTGGCAATATACAGTTCTGTGTACTTACTTCCATTTTCAGAAAAATTGGGTAAATTCTTTCAAAGTAAAAAAAAGAAAAAGAATGTAACTAGTACCCATATTATCAAACTCATTACCATAGTTGATTTGAAATGTGTTTTGTGACATCAAAATAAATTGTTCACGTATTTTTCCTGATTATAGCTACTGTATATAACCCAACAATGTTATTGGTAAAACTGACCTTAAGGTCCGCATTCTGCTGCTTCAGTGCTTCCACTGTATAAGAAATCTCCCTCCATGACTCAATCCTGCCTTTTGCTTTCTCTAAAACTTGCTCCGCTTCATGTCGTGCTTCTAGCCACTGGCTGGAGTCCTTCAGCATTTCTTGCAGCTGCTGTCTTCGGTTCTGAAGATGACACTGCACCTCCTCCCACTGACTTTGTATTTTGTCAACTAAAACACAAAAATGCACGGAACCATAAACCACAAATATATTGCATACAATAATATTGAACATTATGCAAATTAATCTGGTAAAGCATTGGAAACCATATCTGAAGAATACTGTAAATACATTATTTTTTTTTCATCAAAACCCAGGACATAACCGAAAAACAGATATTTCACATCAACAAAAAATGTAAATACATTTTTTTTAACTGATAAACAAAAAAAAGCCTGTTTGCTAAGCATCTTCAGCTGCTGGAAGATACTTTACAGCCCATAGGAGGCAGTGGGCAGCAGGGTTTCTTATTGCACTAGAAGGTGTCAAGTGGCAGATCACTTCTTAGTAACTATGGGCCCAAATCTCTTAATTCTGAAACAATTCCAAATGCAAGTTATGAAAACAGTAAATATGTTATTCTCCAAATGTGAGAACTTTGTTAAGCGAGTTGTTTCACCATCACCATTACAACATGAGTGTATTATTATTATTATTAATTATTATGATTTGGCAGTTATGTCAATGGTTAAAAATACCTTGTTCTTTGTTCTGCAGAATTATGAGAATACAGTGATTACTTATTAGTTAGTAATCATACAACACTGTAAACATTCCTGCAATGTCTGTTTGGTATTGTGCACCCAAGAAATAATGTTAATTTCATTTTAGGAAGACTAATCTTGTAAGAACACTCACTTGCCTTAAGCATTTATGACAAAGCTAGATACTGTACCAGTATAAATTCCAGCTTTATGTTAATTGAGAAATTGAAAGTTTCAACAATAATTCATTTGTGTGCTTTCTAGTTATAATTTTATGGTAACACCATTTGACATAAAGATATAAAGGACATCATTTTATTTATATTCAAATGAAATGTTCATACTGAATAAATGTTTCAATTAGTGCTGTGAAACTATAAATATTCTACATGTGAATTATTCATAACTTTCTTTCACCCAAAAGTTTTATATTCATTTATACATTTTAATTTATTATTAGAGGACTTCTAATTAAACACATATATTATCCATTTGATTCACACAGTTTATGTATCGTGCTTTAAAGAATTCTGAACAACAAAAATGTGTGTGTATATATTCATACACAAGTATATATACATATATATAAAAAGCACAACCCCGTTATAGCGCAATCTGGTATAACGCGGTATGAGCGTGGACCCCGAATATTAAATGTTTTTTTTAACAAACTTTACACACACTGTACACACACACTGTACACACTCACACTGTACACACACACTGTACACACACACTGTACACACACACACACACACACACACACACACACACACACACACGCACGCGCACGCACACGCACGCACACGCACGCACACGCACACACACACACACACACACTGTATACACACACTGTACACACACACACACTAACACACACACACTGTACACACACCCCTCCCTACCTCTGGTGGTGCTTGGGCTGCCGGGGAACATGTTGAGGCTTCCGACGCCTCACTCCTGCTGGCTGGGGGAAGTGCTGGGGCTGGCTTCTGGGGGAAGTGCTGGGGCTGGCTTCTGGGGGAATGTGCTGTCTGGGTTAAGTGCTGGGGCTGGCTTCTGGGGGAATGTGCTGTCTGGGTTAAGTGCTGGGGCTGGCTTCTGGGGGAATGTGCTGTCTGGGTTAAGTGCTGGGGCTGGCTTCTGGGGGAATGTGCTGGCTGTGGTTAGTGCTGGGGCTGGCTTCTGGGGGAACGTGCTGGCTGTGGTTAGTGCTGGGGCTGGCTTGTGGGGGAATGTGCTGGCTGGGGTAAGTGCTGAGGTTGGCTTGTGGGGAACATGCTGGCTGGGGGAGTGCTGGGGCTTCTGGGGGAATGTGCTGGCTGGGGGAAGTGCTGGGGCTTCTGGGGGAATGTGCTGGCTGGGGTAAGTGCTGGGGCTGGCTTCTGGGGGAACATGCTGGCTGGGGTAAGTGCTGGGGCTGGCTTCCGGGGGAACATGCTGGCTGGGGTAAGTGCTGGGGCTGGCTTCCGGGGGAACATGCTGGCTGGGGGGAAGTGCTGGGGCTGGCTTCTGGGGGAACGTGCTGGCTGGGGGGAAGTGCTGGGGCTGGCTTCTGGGGGAACGTGCTGGCTGGGGGGAAGTGCTGGGGCTGGCTTCTGGGGGAATGTGCTGGCTGTGGTTAGTGCTGAGGCAGGCTTGTGGGGGAACGTGCTGGCTGGGGGGAAGTGCTGGGGCTGGCTTCTGGGGGAACGTGCTGGCTGGGGGAAGTGCTGGGGCTGGCTTCTGGGGGAATGTGCTGGCTGGGTTAAGTGCTGGGGCTTCTGGGAGAACGTGCTGGGGCTGCCAGCACTTCACTCCTGCCTCCTCCCTCATTCCGATCGGGCGCACGTCAGCCATTTTTTTTAAAATTAGCGCGACCCCGGTTATAACGCGGTCTGAGCGGGTGGCCCCCGAGGACCGCGTTATAACGGGGTTCAGCTGTGTGTATATATATATATATATATATATATATATATCGGGACACTTAGCGGTGGCCTAAACCGAGACCGCAGCTTCATGAGTCACTACTCTGAAACAAGAGAACTCTCTTCCCATGAGCGCTAAAGGCCATGTCTATACATACTGCGCTATATGAATGCACACACAGCTGTCTCTTACACATACATATGTACAATGTAATTCTATCCCTATATACCAATAGGGACCACATATTATCTACACAAATTAATAGTAATGCAAAACCCTCTTACATTTCAACACCTACCCACAACATTGGTATACACTCCCACACACACCTTTTGTAAAGCGCTGTATACACTGTGGACACTTTATAAATTTATATTCACACACATACACACACACATACACTCTTACATCACTAACATTCAGGGAGCATTTAACACCTTAAGTCATAAATCGCATACTGCACAGAGGGGAGGGATCGGCTTCAGTCACAGATACATTCCAGGATGCACTGTTTTTAAGTAAAACCCTTTCCTGCTTTATCCATTGCAACACCGCTGAAAGAAGAGATCAGTGTATCTCGAAAGCTCGCACAAATAAAAGCATTTCGTTAGCCACAGAACGGTATCGTCTTTCATTTTTGATTTTTTATATATAAATGTATTAGAGGCAGTAATTTTTTTCTAGAAAAAACATAGGTGAGGGAACTCTGCCGTGAGGATGGGACCAGGGGGAAATTATTCTTGGACATCTGCAATAATACTGTATACACATTTATTCACATTTAAAAATAATTTCGAATCTATCTGTAATAATTATTATTTACAAAAATAACGTTATAATTGTTTTTTAAAACATATTAAAAATGTTTACATCATCACAATAATGCTATAAAATTTACCACGTGGTCTATGAAAAGGGTACAAGAACTGCGTTCCATTTTATTCCCCCTGAAAAAAGAGAGCCCAAGCCCAGTACAGTCTGTAAATTACGTATGTCTGTACACCTGTCATTAATATTGAGCTCACAGCTCTTCAGGTATCAGTTGAGCAAATATCCAGATCTGGATAATAGTTATTTTGTCCATTACTGTACTGTATATGTTGTGGGGGGGGGGGGGTATTTATTGCAATGTATGCAAAATATTATTTTTTGAGACAGGATTGGTACCGCAGGCCAGCGGGGACCCATGGGGACCACCCGAGGACCCCCGGACACCCACGGGGACAACCTGATGACCCCCGGACACCTACGGAGATAACCTGATCACCCCCAGACACCCATGGGGACCACCTGAGGACCCCCGGACTCCCACAGGGACTACCGAGGGCCACTAGACACCTGTGGGAACCACCCAAGGGCTCCCAGACACCTGTAGGAACCTCCCGAGGGCCCCAGACACGTGTGGGAACCACCCGAGGGCTTCCAGACACGTGTGGAAACCACCCAAGGGCCCCCAGACTCCCGTGGGAACCACTTGAGGGTCCACAGACAACCGTGGGGAACACCCTGGGAGTCCCAGATACCTGCAGGGACCTCCTGGAGACACCCGATGGCCTCTGGTATCAATCCTGTGTATAAAAAATTAAATTATGGTTTTATGTGGGGCAAAGGGGATGGGTTGTATATTGGTGCTTAGTACATATTGTAATGTTTATTGGGGACAGAGGGGGTGAATGAAGGGCCAAGTACCCACTTCACAATTGATTTTGATTCCTTTTTCTTCCCACTTCAATGCCTTCTTCAGGAGGGCAGTTAAAAGCTTTGGTGATATGGTGTTTTCTTTTCGCACTCGCTTGCTGATTTTTATTTGGCTTGTATCTTCATGTAAAATAATGGTTGATTTGGCATTCTCATAAATATTCCTTATAATATCAATGTTCTGTATGCTTCACCATTTTGTCTTTTTAAAGCCTTTAAAACAGCTGAAGTGTAGATACACTCAGATTCTTTTTTGTAATCTGCAAATCCTAAACTGAGTTGAAGATCATATTCATTACTTCGGGAAATCACTTCCTGAACAAATAAAATGTAGTCCACTGTGTTCTAGCAACTGCAAAATCCTGCGTGTTCTCTATGCTGGGCAAAGTCCAGGGTCTGTTGCACCAAATTAGTGAGTATCTTCATAAAAATCTGGTACAGATGCGCTCTCCGGTTCTGTCTGACCCTCCATGCGGCTCATGTGTGGAAACCCACCAATGCCGCGTGCCTTACCCGGCCTTTGTCAAGCATTAGCAGGTGACCATGTGCCGCAGGCAGGGGGGGCACAAAATCACCAGCCAGGGGACAGCACAAAGAGTGTCCCTGGTGAGCAGATTTCAACCGGAGATTGCATCTGTAAGTGATTGGGAGTAGAGTGTTTGGTCTGTAGTTCTCGAGTAAAGAGTGTCTCAAGGATTCTCTCTACATCTTTCTGAGCTTCTTTAAAGATTTCAGATGTAATTCCTTCTTCAGGAAAAATCCCAATCTTAATGGATTTTATTACCTTTGATAATGCTTCTGGAAAGACGCATGGTACATCATTGGGGGCAGGTATAGGATATTCAGCGCTCGTGCTGCAAAGGTGGTAATAGGAAAAATCCCTGTGCTGCACGTGCATGGAGCGTCTCCCCAGAGGCTCCCACTTCAGAGGTGATCCCCCCTAAAAGGGGGAGGGCACCCTGAGAAACAGACAAAAAGAAATGCACAAAAGCGCACAAGAGATAGAATTAATATCAGTAATTTATTAAAATAAACACATAAATAGCTGAGAGGATCCAACCCCTCCTCAGCTCAAAAGGTAAAATACCCAGATACTAAAGCCATACATATGGTCTCTAAACATGAAATATCTTAGGACAATAAATCACATACAACAAAAAACAATCAATGTAAAAGTGAACAAAGAAAGTGCTGACAGCCCAAGGGGATTTAGATAAAAACCGCCATAGAGGACTGTAATACCGCTGACAGGGGGAGACGAACACTTACACTAAGGCAAAGGTGGGGGTCCACGGATGACCGCACAGGATCCGGATCGCGGCACCAGGGAAGATGGAACAGCCACCACTAGAGCCTCAGGCAGGTTCCGTCTCAGCCTCTCAGCAAACACGCACAGGATGACCTGTCGTGACCTCTACGCGTTTCGCACCACGTGCTTCGTCAGGAGGTCTCGTGGTGCGAAACGCGTAGAGGTCACGACAGGTCATCCTGTGCGTGTTTGCTGAGAGGCTGAGACGGAACCTGCCTGAGGCTCTAGTGGTGGCTGTTCCATCTTCCCTGGTGCCGCGATCCGGATCCTGTGCGGTCATCCGTGGACCCCCACCTTTGCCTTAGTGTAAGTGTTCGTCTCCCCCTGTCAGCGGTATTACAGTCCTCTATGGCGGTTTTTATCTAAATCCCCTTGGGCTGTCAGCACTTTCTTTGTTCACTTTTACATTGATTGTTTTTTGTTGTATGTGATTTATTGTCCTAAGATATTTCATGTTTAGAGACCATATGTATGGCTTTAGTATCTGGGTATTTTACCTTTTGAGCTGAGGAGGGGTTGGATCCTCTCAGCTATTTATGTGTTTATTTTAATAAATTACTGATATTAATTCTATCTCTTGTGCGCTTTTGTGCATTTCTTTTTGTCTACATCATTGGGGGTTTCTTCTCGCTCTTCCTCTTGGATTATGCCCTATGTTATCTGCATTCTAATACAATTTCATGTAGAAGTCCTCAACTATCTTTATGATAAGTGCATACACTTTCAGTGTTGATCCTTTGTCAGTTTGAGTGCGAGGATTTGCTTCCTCCCAAGCGTTCAGTAAGTCATTGCTTAGTTTTCTTTAAGCCTTTGCTATCTTCAATAGTCTTTTAACCATATCACAGTTACATTTTCTTTCATCTTCAGTTATACACTTGCTAATATATATCTGTTGCAATGACTGTGTATCCAGTATAATAATTCCCGTAAAATGAAATCCTGTGACAATTACTTTACAATCTCATTCTTTGTGTCCAAGAAAAAAGGATATTTACCTATATTTCCTGAGTGGTTCTCGGCCATAAGACACATTCAAGTGAATGGGCTGTAAGGTGTCTTTCTGCACTGGAAGATGTTTTATGGCAAAGTATTAATCAAGAAATATAGACTTACTCATATTAATAGCGAGTTGCCACTGATCGCTAGATTCTTTATATGACGCAAGCTATTATATGCATAAATATTGTGTAAGTGAAACTGCTTGCGTCAGCTTGGGAATTTATCTGTGAGTTTTGTTCTGGCTTCTCCTGCATTAGTGGCCTGTGCAAATTCTAAAGCAGTGATTTCCAACCTTTTTTGTTTGGAGGAACCCTTGAAGTATTTCGAAAAATCTCGGGGAACCCCTATCTGGCTGACACATATTAGGTTCGACAGGGGTCAGTCACAACATTTCACACCTCACGAGCCACCTCTATTTACCACCCTTTACCCATGTTTTTTTCTCCCATCCATCTCACTAACTCGTCTCCCGCCTCGCATGTATTTATCCTTTGCATCTCACTCTTACTCCCTCTTTTCCTCACTCACTCCCTCCTGCCCCCCTCTCTTCTCTCACTCGCCCATACCTTCCATCAATTACCCCACTCTCACTCAATCCACGTACAAAATACATACCAAAAAACCCCAATCCTGGGGGGGAGGGGGGTCTGTGGTCCATAGGTGGAACCCCTGAGACTGCTTCAAGGAGGGAATCACTGCTCTAAAGTATTCTACAATTCACAATATTCCTTACCCCCCCCCCCCCCAAGGATCACAGAAAAGTACCCATTTTTTTTTTATATAAAAATCTACTATACTCTAGGAAGGTTATCAAGTTAATCCTCGCTTCTCCTGTTTTGCTCTCGGATAGGAAGAAATTCACGCATTATTACGATGCTTCATTTGTCATGACAAGTCTGAACGGGCTAAGAATGGAAGATGCAGACAAGACCCCAGAACTTCTAAAAAGAAAATCTAATTCATAAATCCCCAAAAAATTGCTTAAGGATGGCTGAAATTATTTAAGGACATTGTTATTTAAGGACACAAGTTGTTAAAACCTTAAATCGTTTTTTGAGAAGTAATTGGAATGGTCTCTTCAAAGTCAATAACTGAATATATTCATTTGTATTTTTCCACCATTAATGCATTAACAATTCCAAGTGCATGTCACTTTCCATTCAAACAAGCATTACATGGAAACCAACTCCCCACCTCTTCCTAGGTGAAATGCAGGAGATCTCTGGAGCTGACCTGCATTAATTTCAGCTCCTGTGACCCCTCTGCTTCCCAAGATACTTATCTAGGAAGGTGCCCCAGTTCTTTATGAAGGTTTAAAGGTCCTGAATCACATGGATCAATGGGAAGCCACGGCCGATGATGTCGCAGGTTCCTATTGGCCTGTGTGAAACAGAACCTTTAAACCACCATATTCTTCAGTCTGAAGGGCACAGTATTAGATCACATTGCGAGGTATGTATCTTGGGAAGAAGGGGGTACCTTAATTAACATAGTTCAGCTGTAGGGACCCCTTGCTTCACACCTCGTACAAAAACAAACAAAAAAAAAAGCTGTAAAGAATTCAAAAGAAAAAAGCTAAAGCTAAAAGATAACTATGTATACAGTACAGTATGTAACTAGGATTGGGTTCTGCAGGCTGGGGATACATTGTATAACTGCATGTTAATCTATTTTGACTTTGCACAGCACTCACTGCCATCCAGAAATGAACCTACTGCTTTTATATTGTATTTACTCAGTAGGAGCTCAGCTACCATCAATAATTTATTTCATACTCCTTGTTAGTTTGTATATATCAATGTAAATTCTAGAAACCTATGCTTTCTATTTTGCATTCTTTGTATATTGAAATTATTGCATGCACGAAAAAATACCCTGCTAGTGGCTTCACAAAAACATAGTACCTGGTGAGCTCTTATCTATTTTTATGAAATTTATTTTTGCTTGAACTGCCAAAGATGAACAATCTTTTCAATTCACTACATAAAGTAAACACCACTACTTTCATGTACATGTATCAATGGGAACCTTAGAACATACCGAGTTAAATATTGTTTGTAAATATATTCACAGATGTTTCATTACCCTGATTTGTCAGATGTTCTAATACTGTACTCTCACCAAGTCCAAGTTACCTAACACAGGGAAATGTTAGGACTGCAACATTTATACATGTATTCAATCATTATAACAGCCTTCAAAAGAACTCAGATAAATAAGTCCTCCAAACTACAGATGCAGCGGCTGTTATTTAAACACTTCACGCGGTGTACACCTCGGAATACCCATGTGATGGTGCGCGATTTCTCCCAACCATACCGCCTTAAGACGCGAGTGCAGGCGAGTGCATAAAATGGCATTTTGGTGCTCTGGCTTTTAAACACCTGAAATTGGCACAGTAGCACAGAACTGCACACATTACAATTAATTTCATTGCATTCAATTGCACACAATCCATGACATTCAAACAAAGCAACTGCGATAAACACGTGTGCCTGGGGCGATTGGCGGCATTAATGCCGCGTGGAGTACAGCAACGCACACGAAAACGGCGCCGTGATTTGTTCGAATAACGGCCGCTGCATCTGTATGTAGTATTTGGGGCTGTTGTCATTCAGATATTAGCAACCAAAATGCTTGTGTGTAGAACACAGTATTGCTGACCATGTAATCAGGAGACTTTGGTCCAGCATTTTTTTCCAATTGTAATCCAGAGATTCCATGTTAGTAGCAGCCTTGTTACTCTAATAATAATAATAATACACTTTATTTCATATAGCACTTTTCTCCCAATGGGACTCAAAGTGCTTCACAATTACAGTATAGTGTTGTGTGTTAGCAGCACCTAGGTTTTTACAGACACATCATCATTGAGAACGGGAGATTTGGAAAAACAGAGCTAGACTTATGATCACATGGGGCATGTTTGGCCGCACAGAGCGTTTTCATTTTGCAACTTGGCCTGACTGCCTAATTAGCCAACCAATGACATGTTCTTTTCTGCTACAGGTATGTACCTCCTACAGGGTATTTATTTCTTTGTGTATTTTTAGCATTTCATGCTAGTGAATTGGTGAGCTAATTTATCAAGGTTAACAAACTGTTCCAATGTTTCTAAACTTAAATCCAAAGGTACTGAGCATTACCAGAATACACATGCAACACAACTGTTTTGTCTTTTTTAATTAAGAGAATGAAAAAATCTGGAGTGTTTCAATAAATGTTGCATTTCACGCAGAAGGGTATTTATTTCTTTTGTCCCCCTAAACTTTAATATGCCTATTTCAATAAACTGTGATCCTGATAAGCTTAAAGTAGATATTATCTCAGCAGCAGCCTTATTTTAGTGAACAATAGTTAATTCCTTTCGTTTAAATCCTTCGGCGCTGAAGGCAAACACATTGCTTTCAAAATTGGTGTCAGGTCTTTCAACAATAAAGCAAAAGTTTACACCGCTCCCGATGTCAAGAGTCATAATACTAGAATGTAAATATTGCCCCAAAGAAAGAGTTTAAAATACTGTACATGACTCTGTTAATGTGGAAATGTAATATTTCAGTGTTATTGAATTGGCAATGTGCAATAGCATGCCGACCAGCCTTCCCCCTGCTCCAAAAGATGCCATTCTGCAGGGACTGCCCGAGGATGGTTCATGTTCTATGGAATTTGTATTCTTAACCTTTCCGTTTAAACTGCCAAGCAGGATTATAGTGATTCTGTGATAGGTGCATCCATATAGACCATATTCAACATTTCAAAGGGAATAACTTTCCATATCTATTATTGTTACTACGCGACAGGTTTAGTGAAAGTGAAAAATACCAAGAATAAACAGAATTAAAGTCATATGTTTGTCTTTATTTTTTAAGATTATTTAATGGCTTTCAAAACAAGGAAGGTTGACATTTGATTTTACCATTTGGAGCTTCAGCACTTGTTCCAAATAATCACCGTTAATACTGCCTGTTGTTACTTTTAAGTGTGACATGTCAACGTAAAAAGCAAACAGTAACTAATAATCTTTTAATACTAAAGGTTTTCTTCTGCCCTTTGAAAGAATATTTTCAAGTACAGTATATTTGAATGATGCGTCTGCCCTTAGTTGATAAATTCTACATCTGTGACAAGGTTTTATATCAGTGTTTTACTTCCAACAAGTTTCAAATAAAAATTTCGACATTTTCATTTTTAAATTTGACAGAATTTGCATTTTAGAGTTCACAATACTAGATTGTTGAATGGCTGTTGTTCTTTAAACAACCACTTTAATAATTAAATACATTTTTTAAAAATCAACAGAAATACTTTTCCAGCAAGAAGGTAACTTGTCAATGCATATACTCAGACAATGAGACCGGGATTTAACATTATATTTTTATATGTTCTGTGAATAAAAAAAAAACCTGATATTAGCTTTGCTGATAAAGTATAAAGATTATCTACCATAGGGCTTTAATGTACTTTTATAGGTACTGATGCAAAATGATTATGGTCAGCCTGACAGTTTGAGCATAAATGTGTTTAAAATTAAGTACCTATGTTAATAAGAAGAAAGCTAATTTATTTCGATTTTTTACAGTCATAGCGTTTACTGCTAAACTCAACGTATTGTATTTCCTCAGTGGGAGCTCAGCTATAGTACTATTAATTATGGTTATTTTATACTTGTTGGTATTCATGTAGAAACATATATTCTAAAGATCTGTGTTACTGTATATATTTTGCATTCTTTGTTTATTGAAACTGTTGGCAGATATGCAGAAAAATTCTACTAATGTTCTTTGTAAATCCATAAAAAATAACAGCATGGCACAATGAAGCGACAAAGAGGATCGGGGGGCTTCAGGCTAGGCGCAGAGGAAAAAAGCTTCTTAAGCTTCAGAAAAGCTGCCTGTTTTTCTGGAGACCAGTTCACATGATCTGCCTGTTTCTTGGTCATGATGGGTGCGACGATTTTAGAAAAATCTGGCATAAAGCGTCTATAGAAATTCCAAAATCCGAGAATCCTCTGGATAGACTTTAATCTTTTGGGTAACGGTCAATCCAGAATGGCAGAAACGTTGGTAGGATTTATTTCAAGACCTTTAGCTGAGATGAAAGCCTGGATTTCTCAAATTCACATTTCCCAATTTTGGCTAAGAGATTGTGCTCTAGGAGACACTGAAGGACCACCCTCACCTGCTGATGCTGTTGTTCAATGGTGTTTTAGTAGATGAGCCAGCCATCAAGGTAGCTCAATTGGCAAAGGCCTTCTAGAACATCCCTGCAGCTCTCAAATCCATGAAGGCCTCAGTTGAGATTGAATGGTCCTGCCAACATAGATGCACGGGGATCAACAGACGACTGGAAGGTGGGGATATGATTGTGTATATGCCCAGAGGAACTTATCCTATATGTTCCGGGCTTTGGGGTTTCGCGATTTATTTCGACAAGTGCATGCCATGTGGCCCTTCTGGCCACAGTAGAGGCACAACCCAATAGAGCAATGGTGCTGCTTCTCCTGTTCTGTGAGGTGCATACTGCCCAACTGCATGGGTTCCCTCACTTCCTCCTCAGACTTACTCACAGGGGTTTGGAAATGCAGTGTCAACAGAACATTGCTGGAGCTTATGACAATGTTTTCACTCCTGATGTCTCTTCCTCATTCAGAGATGGAGTGAAATGCAAAGGGAGATCAGGTCCTCTATATCAGTAGGGATATCTCTGTAGGTTAGCTCATCTTTCAGCCTCTCCCCTATGCTTTCACGGAATGGGTAAGGGAATTTCAGAGCTTTTTCGTTCCAGACTGTCTCTGCTGCCAGGGTCCTAAACTCAACAACATATTGACACATGGTGTGGAAGCCTTGCTTGATTTGAAGGAGTGCTGACTCAGCAGAGGTCGCACGACCGGAAGTATCGAAGATCAAAGATCGTCTGCATGAAGGCAACAGAGTTATCTAACAGGGGGTATTTTTTTTTTTTTATAAAGGGCTAAAGTTCACACTAGAGCATGATCTGTAAGGAGGGAGAATGCCACCCGAGAGCAATGGGTAGAGAAGGACGAAGGTTGCATGTCAAACTGGACTTGGCACTGGTTCAGGAACCCTCTACAGGCCAAGGAAAGACCTCTATAATGGACTGGAGTAGGATTCTGGGTTCCTTTAGGAGCACAGGCATTGGTGCGGCTTTTGGCAAAGGGGCAGCAGTATATATGGCGATTGTGTCCAGCTTCTGGTACAACGTAGCCAGGCAAGTGACATGGGCCACCCAGCAGCAGACATTGACGGGTCCATTGCGGGGGGCAATTGCATGGCCCGTGCAACGTGTTACGTTGCTTTCTGCAAGTTAGGATACAAACCCAAAGGGCAGATGTATGGAGTGATATGCCGACCTTGGTCTAGAATCAGAGTCATAGAGATGCACGGGTAGTGATGTCCGAATTAGAGTTGCGGCAGGCAAGAATGGTCAGGTCCAGTACTGGGGTTGAGGCAGGCAGCAGGCAAGAATTGTCAGTACGGTTCAGGGGTCGAGGCAGGCAGCAGGCAAGAATGGTTGGGTCACAGTTTTGATGTTGAGGCAGGCAATGTACAAGGCAGCGGTCACCAACAAGATAAAATAGAAAGGGCCCCTTATTTCCTCATTTAGTTTAAGTATCTCATCTCCATGCTGGTCTGAAGCTGCTCCATTTTGTTTTCTAGCTCTACGATCGTTTGTCCCAGCGAGGTAACCTCAGCCTTAAATTGCTCCACCACCTTATGTAGCTCTAACTGAAAAGAGCTGAAGACATCTTCCAGGAATTTTCTTGAGATGTCTGTGTTATCTTTTCTCCAGCTCAGAGTTAGAGGATGCACATGGAAAGTGCATGGAACAGCCGCTACCTTCCCTAATAACAGCGGATAAGTTCTCTTTTGGAAAAAAAGCTTGAAACCTGTTGTGAGGCATCTTATTTTTTGGAGGAAGATGTGGAGCAATACAAGTTCTCCCCTGTGCGTCACCTGGTGCGGGTGGACCGCGGCCAAGCACAATCATGACGTGGGGCATTTAAACTTGCAGGAGATACCTGCACCTGATACGGAGGCCTGTACTCCAGGAAGCAGGGGCTCCCCGGCCCTGAAATTAACGTGGTTCAGCTCTGGAGACCCCCTGTTTCTATCCGATGTACTAAAAAAAAAAATAAACATATCCTCTTTGCGGGGAGACACAGAGAGGGACCGCTTCTCTCTGCTCAGCTCTTAGACTGGTGGCGGCCCCGTAGGATTAACGCAGTGGAAGTACCATTCAGAAGAAGGAACCCCCGCTGTTCTAATCCCATCCGGGCAGCCAGTGTACTGGGCTGTTGGGCATGGGAAAGCTGCAAATGAGTTGTGGGCAGGCTCCATTCAACTGCAGATTCCATACGCCCAAAACCTACTGCATCAATAGGTTGTTAATACAGGCTTGGGGAAGTTTTGTTAATATTTTGTAGGTCAGTTTTGGGCTATTTTAAGTAATTCTATTGAGATGGTGTATGGAGCTCTCTCAGCAGATGTCCATGCTCATTCCTACATGATTCTCACCCTGTGATACCACATTGGTAGTGGATCTGATTCAGAAATACATTGCATTTTCACATACGGTTTAGTATAGGATCCCTAACTGAGCAGTGTCAGAGCTAACACCTTGGGAAAGACGAATATACAAAATACTTCTCACATTAAGGAGCAGACACTGTGGGACAACATTATTGTAAGTCTGTGATTTCTATGGGCAATATAAAAGAGTTACTTTATCTCTTCATTTTACTGCCGAAATAAGTGATAGTTTAATGTTGTACTTAGAAAAGTGGCAGGTATAGCTCGGCATTTAATAGAGCAACATTTTTATGGTCATGAAGCTGCCATTCGTTCTGTTTCCCTCTCTCATTTCAACCATTTACAAATAATGCAATCATTGTTACCCCCGGCTTCTAATAGCACAATAACCATTTTGCACACGTAAGGAAACTTTTATATATGAACAGTACCAAGTAACCTGTTCATTTAAGCACACATGTGATGGGATCTAGTATGGCCTTTATGGTCCCTTTATAATTGCTGGACCCAATAAATAAAAGCCGTTATTGATATTGCAGCATTAGGCTAGGAGTATAGTCCATCTATTAGTTTATATAGACCACCGTTGGTGTATTGATCCATACACAGTAAATATCATTATTGCCGAAAAGCTGAAACTATTTCCAAACAACCCGACACAAAGAACACAAAAGCATATTTTTCTCTTCCAGCATTAGGCCGCGCGTATAGTGACGGCGACGCGACGGATGACGTCACCCGTCGCCGTCGCCACCCGCGAAAAGTTGAATTTCACGTTGCAGCGACGTCACTAGCGACCTGGCCATTGATTGGTTCAGAGAGGCTGTCACATGTGGCGACAGCCTCTGAAAAAAATCAAATTTGACCGGCTACCACGCGTACCTCAAGCGCTTGCGACGGCGACAATGCATTTCTTTTGGAGCGATGTCGCCGTCGCAAGGCACTATAAGCACAGCCTTAGGAACATCCCAGTGCTGTCACGTAGACAACTTTACTAACTTATTAAGGCATGGTCATGTGTAAATATCATGTAACAAATCTACAAAGGGACTTCAAAACCTGATTGCAAAGTCCGTCGCTAGGGTTAGCCTGGACCTAAACTTTAAACCAGGAACATGAAGAAAAAAAACTGTTGTTTTCTGAGAATTCAGAGATGACAAAACAATAAAACTACACTCTACTATCTCGCTCTTTTCATGATTTTATAATGTGATCATTTTTTCCCCATTTTCTTTTTCCACTATAACTTTGTAAAACAGAAATTGGGCCCAATAGAAGACAGTGTAGAATGCATAAATATTTAATAGAATACTTCAGCAACAACAAAATCGCTGCTTGTAGGAAAAGATGCATAACAATAATTATCTTTAAATAGAATATAAAGTATTTATACAGGTGTACAAAAAAAAGCGTAATATGAGTACCCCTGCTCCCAGCACCAGTGGAAATACATGTTATTTATTTTTAGTATAAGAATACAGATGCAGCGGCCGTTATTGAAACAAATCACGGCGCCGGTTTCGTGTGCGCTGCTGTACTCCACGCGGCATGAACGCCGCCAATCGCCCCAGACACCCGTGTTTATCGCAGTTGCTTTGTTTGAATTTCATGGGTTGTGTGCAATTAAATGCAATGAAATGAATGAATTGTAATGTGTACAGTACTGTGCTACTGTGCAACTGTGTCAATTTCAGGTGTTTAATAACCAGAACACTAAAATGCCATTATATGCACTCGCGTCTTAAGGCGGTACGGTTGGAAGTAATCCCGCGCCATGACATGGGTATTCCGAGGTATACACCGTGTGATTTGTTAAAATAATGGCAGCTGCATCTGGAGGTAATTTTATTTGTTTAAAACCAGAGACAAAACATAAAACACAGACAAAGCTCAGTTGTAGCACATCCAGTGAGACTCATACACGGTACAGTGCCTAAATATATATGTATAAATATCTAATAAGTAAAATGGTCTTTTAGTTTGACATTTTTGGCCAAAATTGTTGTAAGCCCCTGAGCCAACGCCACGGCAGACCACATATCAGGGGTCCCTAACGCTAATATAAATTCTTAATAACCTGTGTAATAACAGGAAGAATGATTTATAGTAAATCTGTCAATATTAGTTGCAAAGTTCTAAGTCTGACTGAAGCTTTTATTAACCTGTTAATTACCAGGAAAAGCACTCTGTAATTTTATTTGGACACTAGCAAAATGTATCTGTATCTGGAAACTCTACATACTGTATAACAATTGTTGTGGTAAAGATATTTTAGGGCATATACATATACAGTATTTATGTACCTGTACATATTTTGTAGAAATACCTCATCCTTTAAAATCTACTCAAGTCAGACCATGAACACGAGAAGCATTAAAATGGCGTACAGTACACCTGAACGGCAAATCCTGCACGGAAGCTTTCTTTTAATATTACAATTATTTTTTCGGTTGGCCACAGTGCCTTGAAAGTCTCTTACAACAAAGATCTGAAAATCAGATACTCATAAACAAAGGCTTCACTGCCATTTTTATTTCCTTTGGGCAGAGTTTTAATTACCGTGCCTAGATCTTTACAAATCCGTATATGATTTATCTGGGAGGAAAAGATATTAATATACAGTAATGTGGCGTTTCATTTTAAGCAAGCTTTACATTATTTACGGGACACTTTTTCAATCATTCTTGCTTCATGTGTTTAATGAGGTTGAAAAAAAAAAAGAATGACTTTCAAGGATGGCATTACTGAAAGAACTGGTTCTTTTGATTCAAACGTATTTTTCTATTTTTCCCCTTACGTTAGCGGTAGCCAAACAACGTTTTGAAAGATGTGGAAGGTATGCATATTGTTTTCCATTCAATTTCATAGACACTGAGAAATTGCAATTCAACAACGTCCTTGTAAAAATATATCATAAACATTCAAATAATTATTGATATTTTGGTGTGAAAATGTAGTTCTGATGCGGACGTTATCATCATGTTTTACTGAAGGGATGGCTGGTTAAAGATTCTACATACTGTAGCTACAGTAGAAAATGCTAGAAGTCCAAGGGTCCAAGTATAAGCTATCCAAGCGGTGGCTGGTGACAACATAAAGCGTAAAAGAAAATAGAAGGAAGGAAAAGAGGGTAAAAATAAAAAGATAATAGGCTAAAAGAAGAGGGATGCATATAGGCAGATTAGTACACTAATAACATTTATTATTGAAAGGTTCAATCCTACTTATTACCAGGATGCAGCCTGATGAAGCAGCGAGAGAGGAGAGAGCTGCAGATGCTGTGTAAGTCCTCATGCGGTGGCCATTTTGCCCCAAAAATCTTGGAGATCTTTTTAAATCGGGAGCCACGCTCAGACCGCGTTATAAATAGATCTGCGTTGTAGCACATCCACCCCCCCAGCCCCGCACCAATCCCCCCCCCAGCCCTGCACCGATCCCTGTCAGCAGCCCCACGATGCCCCAGCAGCTGACACCAAAGGTACGGAGCAAGGAGGGGGGGGGGCTGTGTGCGTGCTGTGAGTGTGTGGAGTGTGTTGTGAGTGTGTGGAGTGTGCTGTGAGTGTGTGCAGTGTGCTGTGAGTGTGTGCAGTGTGTGTGTGCAGTGTGTGTGTGCAGTGTGCTGTGAGTATGTGCTGTGAGTTAATATTTGTGGTCCACGCTCAATCCGCGTTAAAGCTCAATGGGTTGAGCTATATATATATATATATATATATATATATATATATATATATATATATATATATATATATATATATATACACACACACACACACACATGGGTCACAGGGGAGGGGCAATCCCTTCTGCGTAGTGATCCTACATTACAGTACATAATTGGGGGGAATGACCTCAGTAAGTCCACACAGGAAACCCATTAAGGTCGTTAAGCCTTTTACCAAAATAGTAGTCCCCAAAGAGGGGGCTACTTAGATAATTGGCTTTCTATAGCAGATGTAATAATGGTTAAAGCAAATATTTGGCTACTCTGGTTTCTTTAGAAATTAAGAAAGTTTTCTTTTGAGAGAGTGATCGACAAGGAAGTGTTTTCACTCCCCTTATCTCATCATATGTATAAGAGGACAGAAGGGAGGCTTTATCTATTTCAACACACAGTGATATCACACTTACTCAGCTTACTATGTTTATAAACTAAGAGACCGATTTAGCGTTGGCTAACAATAGTGCCATTATAGCACAAACTTATCGCATGGGCACAAATGGCTGGTTTGCAACTCGTAAAAATAAGACCCCAATTTACAGTTGGCTAAAAATAGGCGCAAAAGACAGTTTTCTTTGGCATGGTTAATATAACGAATTTTAGCAGAGGCATGACTATTCCTAATTAATTTATTTAAATGAGCTCAACATGAGCGTACATATGTTACATAGCACCTGTCCTGTTTTAGCATCCAATTTATAGTTGTTATAACAGCTGTTCCTAATTTAGGACCCCTTCTTAATTATGCGCGTATAGGGACCAGGTACTAATCAGACTACACTACAAGAAACCAGCAGTTACAACAAACATATTCTGAAGTCATGGCTGCAATTTCTGCTCTTTTGATGTGCAGACATTACCTAGCAATCACCTTGCTCAGTTGATGCAGACTGAGGTCTTTCCCCTAAAAGTCACATTTTTAAGTGCAAACATTACACATACTTCAGTATTTCGCACAAAAGTATACATGCGAAAGAGGTTAAAATGATGCATAGCCTTTAGCACTATTCTAGGATATCATTATCATATTTAAAGACTACTTACTTATCAATCGGTAGCGCCAAATTCCTAATCCCAGAAATATTGAAAGTGAAGCATTGTTTTTAAGCCCTCCACTTTTTTCAATCATGTCTAATCTGACAATCAGGCCCTAACTTTAAAACAAGATGATGTGCCCGTAAACACGGAATCCTGCACATCCTACTCAGCACAGTGACTTTAAATATACAGCTAGAAGAAGTGAAACATCTCCCAAATGTCAGGTTACTCTAAGGCAGGCCTGCACAACTCCAGTCCTCGAGGGTCGCAAACAGGCCAGGGTTTCAGGATATCCCTACTTCAGCACAGCTGACTCAATTAGTGGCTCAGTATGACTGAGCCACTAATTGATCCAGCTGTGCTGAAGTAGGGATATCCTGAAAACCTGGCCTGTTTGCGACCGTCGAGGACTGGAGTTGTGCAGGCCTGCTCTAAGGGTTATACATAAACTGATTGTGCCGAGTGGGGCAATATAGCAGAGAAACTCACACTGACGTCGAGTCTCCAAACAATAGTGCCCCTACCGGCACAAATGTAGTTAAATGTCTAACCCCATGTGTGTACATTTGTAACCGTAAAAAGTTACTGAAAAAGTACTTGTCTCTTTTTAAAGACGTGTCAATTATAAAGATTTACTGTTTACATACAGTAGAGATGTAGCCAACGTAATTGCAACCCATGGCGCGTTGCCGCGGTCAAAATAGTGCGATAACACCGTGCCCCTTTCTGAAGTGGTCAATTAAAAACACTGATTGTTTCTCCTGCCGGTGCTTTGTGTATGTACCACTGCGTCGAGCCACAGGTTGCAATAAGGTATCAGTTCAATGTAATACGATAGAGCACCATACCCGCAACATTGTAATGAGGAACATATTCACTGCTAGTGTTCTGCACGTATCTATGCTGCAACAGAAATTCTTTACATGACATAGAAATGGGTTTAAAACAAACAGTCTGTCATTATAAACTCATGTTTCATCCAGCACTAATGTCAAAATACTCCATTGGCAATGTCACCTTTAATGTCATAGGTACATTGTATTTCATTATACATATGAATAGATTTTTGTTCCAGATAAAATGCAAACACTGTGTTCAACGACAGTGAAGTAATTGAATTTAAATAACTATACAAAGAAGCGTATGGAAATGTTCTCTAGTAGCAGGTTCTTGAACACGGCGCCAGGCAAAATGGTGCATGAAGAAAATGAATCTCTGGAACCGATATTTTTTATTTTACTTTTTGTGATTTAAGAGTACATTCAAGCCTCACAATATGTAATTCATCAATGTCAACCCAGTGTCTATTTTGTACCCAGGTGCTTGCTGTTTTACCCGAAAACCACAATAAACATGTCATGAATTACTCCATATCAGTCAATGCAATAATTCGACATGTAATGCCACAGAGCTGCTGTTTTGTTCAGAGACCTGGAACGATGAATGTTAGAGTAGCAAAATGTGCACTTACTGCGATCTGTGATAACTGCCCTGGCCTCTGGATTGCTGGTCTTGTTTTTCAGGTTCTGTGCTGCAGTGATAAGTTCCTCCAGATGGGGACGCCTTTGTTCTAAGTCCTGGAGCGTCACCTATTTACAGATAGGCAAACACGATAATATATACATATATATTCATACTACTGTATATATTCCAATTTTATCGATGCATATACTGTATGTTTCATAGAAATTATAATATGTGTTTCACAGCGGGCAACATCTTTATCACATATGAAACATACATTGTCCCATGTATACATATGAAAGAGACCATGCCCTGGATTTAACACACCGTGAGCAGGGCATCACACTCCCATTTTGTGATAACTACTATTCAAGTCAATGGCAGTCACCCAGGGCCGCCAACAGAAATCATGGGGCCCAGGACAAATGAAAGGAGAAGCCCCCCCCCCCCGCATCCAAAGCGCACCTACCACAAAAATATTTTTTAGCGCGCAACTTTTACTTAACTGTTTTTTTCTTAAAAAACATTACAATGCAATCTGTTTATTTTTATATTTTCAACAAAAGACAGGTGACTGCCTGCCTGCCTGGGTGGGTGACTGCCTGCCTTGACTGGGTGGGTGACTGACTGCCTAGGTGGGTGACTGCCTGCCTGGGTGGGTGACTGCCTGCCTTGACTGGGTGGGTGACTGACTGCCTAGGTGGGTGACTGCCTGCCTGGGTTGGTGACTGCCTGCCTTGACTCACTGTCTGGGTGACTGCCTGCCTGGGTGGGTGAGTGAGTGACTGGGTGGGTGGGTGTGTGAGTGACTGGGTGCATGAGTGAGTGACTTGGTGCATGAGTGAGTGACTGGGTGGGTGAGTATCTGGGTGGGTGACTGGGTAGCTGGGTGGATTTCTGAGTGACTGGGTAGATGGCTGAGTGACTGGGTGGATGGCTGAGTGACTGGGTGGATGGCTGAGTGACTGGGTGGATGGCTGTGACTGGGTGGGTGGATGAGTTGGGTGGGTGGGTGAGTTGGGTAGGTGAGTTGGGTGGGTGGGTGAGTTGGGTGGGTGGGTGAGTTAGTGACTGGGTGGGTGAGTTGGGTGGGTGAGTTAGTGACTTGGTGGGTGAGTGAGTGACTGGGTGGGTGACTGAGTGGGTGACTGAGTGACTGGGTGAGTGAATGGGTGAGAGTCTGGGTGAGTGACTGGATGAGTGACTGGGTGAGTGACTGGGTAAGTGACTGGATGAGTGACTGGGTGAGTGACTGGGTGAGTGACTGGATGAGTGACTGGATGAGTGACTGGATGAGTGAGTGACTGGGTGAGTGAGTGGCTGAATGGGTGAGTGGGTGGGTGAGTGAGTGAGTGGGTGGGTGAGTGACTGGGTGGGTGAGTGACTGGGTGGGTGAGTGACTTTGTGGGTGACTGGGTGGATGGCTGAGTGACTGGGTGGGTGAGTGAGTGACTGGGTGGGTGAGTGACTGGGTGAGTGGGTGGGTGGGCGCAGGGGAAGCTGGGTTGGCGGGTGCACAGGAGAAGCTGGGTTGGCGGGCATGCGGGGGAAGCTGGGTTGGCGGGCACGCGGGGGAAGCTGGGTTGGCAGGCCCGGGCTCGCAACAGCGCTTCCCCTCCATCCCACGTTGGGAGCGGGGGGTGGGAGGGGGGAGCGGGCCCACAGGCAGCAGGACAGACACCCTGCTTCCCTGCGCGCCAAGATCTCGGCTCTGCGCATGTGGAATTGCCGGCATTTTTTTTCTGATTTTTTTTCAAATAAACAAGCATGGCTGCGCATGGGGCCCGAGTGGCCGGGCCCCCTGACTCACGGAGCCCGGGACTTCAACCCCGGCAGACCCCCCCCCTGTTGGCAGCCCTGCAGTCACCACCAGATTGGGGTGTGATACTCCGCATTGCGGCTTGATAATCCTGGCCTATATTCATTGTGTGATAATTACAGTTCATAAACGCCCCATATACAATATGTTTGGGTGTGGGATACTTCTTGTTAGCCAGCTTCGCAGCTTGCTAATTACAGGTTTACTTATGAAACCAATGCAATGACATTGTGAAGTAATGAGGTACCACTGTGTGGATGGACATACCACTTGAAACTAGGACAGCCTTGAAAATGATTCTGACTTTGAAGAGACATAACCACTTAAACAACAATATTTAAATGAAGAATAGCATTAAACTAAGCTACACAAGGTGCTTTGCTTACACCAGTGGTTTCCAACTTTTTTTGGTTTAGGAACTCTACGTATGTGAAATTTTGAGGAACCTCAACCCTCTCTATCAGCGCACCTGAGATCAGATGCATTGTAAGGAACCCCACACCTCTCTAATAGTGTATCTGTGATCAGATGTATTGTAAGGACCCCAACCCTTTCTCATAGTGTCTGATATTAGCTGCATTGTAAGGAACCCCAACCCTCACTAATAGCGCGTTGTAAAATGTTCTGTATTTGGTACACTTTTAAAAGGACCTGAAAATTACAGGGAACCCTTTAGGGATGCCTGGGAAACCCAAGGGTTCCTAGGAACACGGGTTGAAAAACACTGGCTTACACTATAAATGTTCACTTCAGTGTCAGTAATGCAAGCAAATGTCTTAGGCTTGTTATATAGTAGGCGCTGGTGCGCGTGCACGTGGCGTGCGTGCTTAGTTGTATAGGTGCAAGCAGTGACGCACGTGGTTAGGCTGCGCTGTGATTGGTTCGCAGCACGGCAGCAGCGAGAAAATACAATTTTATTGTAATTTCCCTGGTCTGCCGCGCCACCGCTCACGGCCGCGCACGCGCTCATCCCAAGTATACAAACGTCTGGCTAACACAGCCAATTCTAACTGACATGCGCCTTAGTGCAGCTTAGTAATCCTGGTCAGCAGAGTGTTTGTTACCTTTTAATCTATTTGCGGAGTTGGTTTGTAAAACATTATAAACAGTGGTACCTCGAGAATATGGGATAGTACATGATCATTCAGATTCTTTGGAAAACAAGCCGGTAGGGAAATGATGAAGAATGCAAAGTTATAGCTCTCTTACCTAACTGGCTACAGTATTGTGTGGAGCACTTACGCCTCTTATTATGTTTTATACCTCCATCCTAGAAAGGTTTGCATTTTATTTTATAAAAACTTCCTTCACCATTTT
Organism: Ascaphus truei; assembly: GCF_040206685.1. Classification (NCBI taxonomy): domain Eukaryota; kingdom Metazoa; phylum Chordata; class Amphibia; order Anura; family Ascaphidae; genus Ascaphus; species Ascaphus truei. The sequence continues at coordinate 230,738,039 of NC_134485.1, read as the reverse complement.
TTAGAGCTTTTGCTATATTTTTAGATGTGCTGTAATTCCAACTATTTGTTATGTTCTTTGATGCATTTGGACATTTCTCAATCCTTGCACAAAAAAAATAAATAAAGAGCTTTACGTTCTGTCTTTCCAGCCATGAAACAAAAGAAGCTGTTCTGAAAGTTAAACAAACAATGATATAAAACAAAATGTTCTGTGTGCCAGCAGCAGATTTAATGCTCCAACATCTCTGCTCAAGATAGAGCAATCAAGTGACAACTCTTTAAAACAAACCTAAACCTAAAATGAAATTGTAAAGACAATAACTACTCACACGTTGATAAGATATTTAGGACACCATGCCATAGGGTGGTTATGGGGGTGATATAAGGGGGTTATTCATTAAAGTCCAATAGTGCCATTGGGGCACTATTGCACAAAAAAACAAATTTTGACTTCAATAAGCTATATCCCTTGATTTAATTTTCTGTCTCAACGAATCTCAAATTACTTCAATGGGTGTTTCCATTCATTTTAATACTAACTTGATTTCGTATAAGGTTTTTCTCCCAACAGGACTTAAAGATCACAGTACACAGTGCTGTACATAGGATTGAAGCTCACAGCTCACAGTACAAAGTGCTGTATATAGAATTAAAGATCACAGTACACAGAGCTGTACATAGGATTAAAGCTCACAGTACACAGTGCTGTACACAGGATTAGTATAGGCACAGTAGCTTCCCTCACAATATCACAATCTGCTGTTTGTTTGGTGCCTGATGCAATGTGACTTGTAGGTGAGTCTGGAATTTGTACCAGGCTCTTCAACTGTCAGTGTCATTGTTTCCAGAGTCAGTGCCTTTACTCACTGAGCCGCACCTTCAACACATTTTAATTATAACCCCATAAATGTAACATGTATTAATCGGAACAAAACTATAAAATATCTGGCTCAGTAGCTTGGAGAAGGGCAACGCAAGAGACAAAGGATTTGCAATAAATCTAATGTATTATTAGCCAAAAAACACAACTTTATGACCGTAAATGGTCTATATCAAGTAAGGCAAAGTGGCATAGTGAGAAAGTCATAAGTGATCCCTTTTTTATAATCCCCACCTACCCGCAACACCCTGTGTTCATTATCCATGTTGAAAAACAGCTGTGCTGAAACACTCCTTCTGTTGTCCTGTGTCAGAATAATCTCCATATCCACGGGGGAAAGGGGGAGGAGGGGAGAAGGGCATGTCCTGGTGATCCAATCTTGCCGTCTGTTGTTCCGGTATCTTCGTGAGTCCCGTCCGACTCACCCTTTTGATTGTGGCTCAGTCATCCAGCTGTGTACTATAGCTCCTCCAGCATCATCACACGTGGTACCGTGGTATAAAAAGGATCACATGACTTTCTCACTATACCACTTTGCCTCACTTGATAAAGACCGTTTACAGTCGAAACTTTGTGTTTTTTGGCTAATAATAAATTCGATTTATTGCAAATCTGTTGTGCCTTGTGTTGCCTTCTCCTTGCTTCATTGGATCTGCTGCAGGCTTCTATCCTTTCGCAGGAGCACCGTTTCATACTTTTGGTGTTCAGCTTTCACCTCATTCCATATTAGCTCAGTAGCTTTACATACTATAAATGGAAAATGGAACATAAAAAAAAAAAGAGAACATTTATTCCTACTGTACCTGTAACAGACCACTGTAAGCCTGGACTGCCCTGGGTAAACAAGGACATTTGGAGCTTTAAAACAAACTATCCCCAGGACACAGAAATTACTGCAAATTCATCAACATTGCTTAGGGGGCAATGACATCCATTCAGATCTACTTCCACCTAAAGAAAATACCTTACTTTTTCTCTGTGCTACAGCTTGTGATAAATCATGTTGCCTAATTGAGTGACAGTACAGTTCGACCATAAAAACTTAGTCAACAAGAAAAGCAAAACCAGGTCAACAAACCTATTTATGACCTCATAGACAGAAGTATTTATAATCCATGAACTCCATCCAGTGTGAGCACTGTAGTAGAGGCCTCTGGGCCAGGGATTGCCAACTACTCAAGGGCCACCAACAGGTCAGGTTTTAAGAAGACTGAGCCACCTGTGCTAAAGCAGGGATATCCTGAAAACCTGACCTGTTGGTAGGCCTTGAGGACTGGAGTTGGCCAACCAATGCGTCTAGGCTATATGGGATTTATACAACACAAATAAAATGAATATCCTGAAGTCATATTGTAACAGGGTGGATCCACTGTCACATAGTGCAATAGGGAAAACCTGTGCACATCACTTGATACCGGCCTGAGGTCAATTCTAAAGCAGGCCGTTTTAATGAATCTTCTCAGATGCCTCATTAAACCTTTAAGAAGCCTGCAGACTAATCTCTCTGATCTAGGAATCTTGCTGCCCCTGGATCGTACAAGAGGGACCACCCTATACAAGTAAACACAGACTCTCTAATCCAGGAAGGTACTGAACCTGGACCGCGCAAGAGAAATTACCAAGCACCTTGGACCTCCCCTCCTCCTAGCCAGAGAGGAGTAAGATGGGGCCGAAGGTAACTAACCTCCACACTGTTTTGTCTTTTGCTGTTGGTAAGGGGCTTGGCCCCCCAACCCATACACAGGGTCAGCGCTCCCTATAGAAGCTAGATCAAGTTTGTTTTCCTTTTATCCTGTTTTTGCTGATCACAAGCTGTTTCTGTTACAAAAGTTGCGGCTAATAAAAGCCTATTTGATTTTCCTCTTAAAAACATCTCCTGTTCTAACAAACCTTGCATACACCTCCTACATATGGTGTAAGAAATGGGATAAGAGGTTGCATTTGAATTTAAAACGGGACTTGGAGACTGACACAAATTTTTATTTTTGTGCTTTTGTTTGCAATGGGAGTAACAACGGAAGAACCACGGGCAGAGGTGATCATAATAAAGTGCTACTGATCCAGGCAGAAAACCAAGCCACATCGCTTAATAAAGCCACAACCACCAGAGTCTGACTGGGGGGACTGTGACAGATGGTGACCACACAAGGTACCGATTCTGTGAACAAAGTCTACTCCATCACGTGTGCGGGGGGGGGGGGAAAAACATGTTTTTTTTTAAATGGCTGCTCTGAAAAAATTATCTATGGAGACGCCTGAAAGAGCTACGAACTCTGCAAGTGAAGTCTGCCACTCCTGTATGACTACCAACTGTGGCTCATGCATGTACAGAGAATATTTATGCAATAGCATCTCCCAGGGTCAGTGTGAACAATACACCTAAAATATCAAAATGGAGGGTAAAATGTATTTTGTCTGTAATGAACCTGGCCACACCAAAGAGTGTCCCTTCAGGCTTGATGATGATGATGATGAGGATGTCTCTTAATTGGACCCAGATACAAAACGCAACAGAAAGATGTCTGTATCTTTTTCCTGTGGTGAGCCTCACCTGGATGAGTCTTGTCCCTACAACAGTGAATTTGAACGGTGGCAGCAAGAGCAGGACCAGCTGAATGGCAAATGTTTCCGCCAGCTACTGCAACTGCAAACCAAACACGGTGGGTGCAGTGCAACTGCAGAAGTTTCAAGCAATGAATGTGATCTAAGTATTGTTGATGTCTCAGGGCATTCAAATACAAAGAAAAGAGAGAAGAAAAATAAAAGGAGGTTCTCAGCTTACCGTAGAAGTTGCAAACACGTCCACAGATGATCCTATGACATCAGAAGGGGGCCAAGATTTCCTGAAGCCTAGAGTAACTGGCAGATTCATCCCAGGAATGGCAGAATCTGGAGATTGCCCAAGACTGAAATCGTGTCCCCCAAAAATGTGTCTATCTGGGTCTGACAGTGCGGAACCATCAACAAGAAGTACAAGGGAAGCGGAGCCAGAGCAAATAAGCGACAATCCCTTCACAAGCCCTAAAGATGCACTGCAAACTGATAGGAGATCACAGTAATGTCTATGTAAACAAATGGAAAAACAGATAAAGAGGGTCTGCTCACACTCGCTTTTGACTGTGGAACTGTGATGAACACAGAGTGTCACTTGTGTAGTGACTTCGAAAACCTAATAACCACCATGGACGAGAAACAGAGCCGCTCTGAGGGAGTTATTGCTGACTGGAAGCAAAAGTATGGGGAGGCTCAGGCAGAGCTCAAAGTTTCTATGAAGAAGGCCCTCAGTTTCAGTATAGATCTTAAACTCTCTCAGAAGGAGTCTCACAATCTCAGCACAGAGCTGTGAATCTCTCAAAAGGAGTTTTCCAGTCTCAGTGCAGGGAGTCTCTCAGAAAGAGAGATTCACAGTCTCGTCACAGAGTTATTAGGATTTGGAGTATACCTAGGGCACAGTTTATACGGTTAAAAAGACTATGTTCTGACAATGATACATTTCTTGTACGATCACGAGATATGGCGGATAGATTCCTGACGAGAGGGTACAAACAAAAGGATATCCAGGCAGCTTTCGATCATGCAAATTTCTTAAATAGAAAAGATATGATTAAAAACAAATATAGTACCAAAAGATCACAACATCACGTTGATTATAATGACCCTACATATCCACTATTCATATCCACTTTTAGTAGACAATCACACTCTATTCGTGAAATATTCCTTAAACATTGGAATGTACTTACATTAGTTAAGGTCATTGCCCCTATCATACAGGGAGGTCCTAAGTTTGTATACAAAAAAGCCAAAACATTGGCATCCCATCTTTCACCAAGCATATTTAATTCCACTTCTCGAGATTCACAATTGAAAGATATCCCAAAAGGTTTCTTCCCATGTGGGAGATGTTGTAAATGTAAGTATGCCAATAGCACAAAAACCGTTTGTGTTAATAACAAGAATGTTCGTATTGGCAGCTTTATTAACTGTTGTACTAGCCATGTGATCTACCACTTGCAATGTGGGTGTAAAAAATCCTATATTGATCGTACTATTAGATCACTTAGACTTACAGTAGGTTACAAGAACATGTTAGACTGATTATCAGAAAGGATTTAACACATCCTGTATCACGACACTTTTCTCAATGTCCATCAGGAGGCATTACTAATTTTAAATTTCATGGAATAGAACATATACCATCTCATCCAAGGGGTGGTGATAGACTTAAAAAACTAAATGTGAGGGAGATGTATTGGATCTTCACCATGAACACTTTACAGCCCATGGGTATTAACATTGAATGGGAGCTTAAACATTTTTTAACAGATTAAAGTGTTCATGGTGTATATCTCTTTTCTCTTCCTCATATTAACATCTGTACATACTGTTCTTTATAGCCACATATTACAAGGTCAATGTTAGGACCAGTAGGTCAGGCCAGAATCTGCACTTGTGTTAAGCATCCATGTTGTCTGTTCATAACTAGTTAAGATTCTTTAGTCAGCCTTTTGCTGAAATATAATTCCTAATGCACTCAGTTTCTGCCAAATTACATTTCCTTTATTCCTGCTCAGGATATTGCTAAGATACTTTTTGTATTGTCAGTCTCCTGCTCTTTTAGTCAAATATACAAAAGGCTGGTTCTCTGAAAGAGGCAAAATAGTATAACTTAGTTGCTAGAGATTCAAGGTCTCTTTTGATAACAGACAATGAATAAGCTATGTATTCAGACATTGCCTGTATTGGGAGAAACACGTCCCAAAATCATGCCACTAATATGTCCTGCCCCTAAATCACGTCTCTAATCAATGCTACGCCCAGGACACATCCAGGTTACGCCTATGTTACGCCTATGTTAGGCCTATGTTACGCCTCTAACCAATATCTTATTTTTCTGGTATAAAAGTCATTACCGTATGAGTAATAAATTGAGACAAGGGATTTGAAACCTGGCTTGCGTTACGTTTCATTTCTTTCGTATTCCCGGTCCTGTAAGTTCATAAAAAATCGGAGATAACAAGTGGCAGGGCGTGAAAGCTTCCCGGGGAAGTCTGCTGCAATACGGTGCAGATGTGTATCCAGTCACAAGGCCTTCAGCTTTCTTGGCAGAGGAAAGGTTCCTCTCAGTTCTGAAGCCTAGCCAAGAAAGAGGTTTTTCCTTCAGTCATATCTTATTCATTCATCCCCCATTGGTGTTTATGTTGTATGAATTGTTATATATTTATTTTATGAGATAGGTCTTGTCTTTTATTAAGTTATAGACCTTTATTTTTATCACACATTTACTGTTTTTTCTGCATGTATATAATTCATTTTATCCTTATTTTCTTTCTTTTTTTCTTTTCTCCTTGTCATATGTATCTTATATTATGTATATTTATGTTTCTGTGGCCACTTGTGGCTCCCGTGAGGTGGCGCTTGTCTTTCTTTTTTATAGGAGATGCTATTTATCTCTTTTTCCTCTTTACTTTTACCCCAATTACCTGATTATGTATCCGCTGAGTCTTTGATGACGTATTAATTAGCTATTACCAATCAGAAGCTTAGAGCAATCAGGTACAACCAATCAGCAGCTTGGCGCCACCACATAAGAGTCACTGTGTGCTTTCACCAGTTACTCTTTGACAAAGTCCTAGTTACAGGACGAAACGCGTCAGAGTTTTTGTGGCAGTTTTGTATATGTCTAGTGCACATTAAAAGTTACCCTTTTTAATTCATCGGATGCGCTTTTTCTTTACCCACACGGACGGCAGTGAACCGCCATACTTTCTTCTTCTCCTCGGTACAGAGTTGAAGATCTCTCAGAAAGAGGTTCACACTCTCAGCGTAGAGCTGGATGTCTCAGGCAAGGAGGTCTCTCAGAAACAGGTTTGCAGTCTCACTACTGATCTGGAGTCTCTCAGAAGGAGCTTCACACTCTCAACACAGAGCTATAAGTCTCGCACCAGGAGATTCGAAGTCTCAGCACAGTGATGTGTAAATGGAAGGATGACTACGAAAAGGTCGCCAGTGTTATAGAGACTACAAAAAGAAAGAACAGACACCTGAAGAGGAGGCTTCATATCTAACCAAGTCAGTGAAGGCAATGACAAGCTTTATGAAGTAAGAAAGGTAAAGAATCAAATGGAACAGGAAAAGTTGGAAGTGCAGTTAGCACTGAAAGAAACAGAGGGCATCCTGGAGCAGGAAAGAGCTAAATCCCTTTGTTTCCAGTTAGAACTTTCTGAGATCAGAGAGGACTAGAAATAAACAAGAGCAGCATTCTAAGTGCCGGCAACAGCGATGTCGCATCAAAACAAATGCATTGCCGCCGGTGCATGCACTTATAGTAATATTGCTGGAAGTCATCTCTATTTCATTTTTCCAGCGACCATAGCCGGACGTCGCCGTCGCTATAAGCGTAGCCTAAGGCTGAGGCCCCAGTACCTCTGCTGCACGTGCGCCCGCGAAACTGGCGGCACGTGCAGCCGATTCCCCAGTCTGCAGTGAGCTGCAGGAAGAGAGACCGGGGGGCGTGGCTGGGGAGTGACGGGGGCGAGGCCATGACATCACCTGGCAGGTTCGCCCTCATTAGCTGAACCGCCGGGGGGTGTGGCTTAGCGCTCCGTCGCGAGTCCTGCTCTCAATTCTATTGAGAGCAGGAGCAACTCTCGCCACAGCGCTGCGGCCCTCCCTCGCAGCGGACCCGGAGCCATTGAGGGTAGGGCTCTCGTCCCTGCAGCGTCCGCCACAGCAGGCGCTGCAGTAGCCAGCGGGGACCAGGCCTAACATTCCAGAGATACTACAGAGCGCTTATCCATAGAAGGTTGGAGTAAGAAGTTAAATGCGAAAAAACACTCGGCAACCGTCGTCATACAGGCTGCCTACAGAAGAAAGAAAGTTTGTCGGCTTTATCACCAGAATAAAACAGTGTCTTCTCCAATCAATATGGAGAATCCAACGACAAAGAAAGAATTATGAACATTTGAAGAAATTTGTAATTGTGCTCCAGTCACATTTTAGGAAGTATCTGCAGCAAAAATGCTACAGGAAAGTGAAGGAAGCTGCTTGTATGATTCAGTCCAGATATAGGTCCTACATCCTCCCTATAGGAGCTAGGTCTGGTTTGTTTTCCTTTAACCCTATGTTTGCTGATCATAAGATTTTTTTATGTTATGAAAATTAAGGCTAATAGAAGCCTATTTGATTTCCTCTTAAAAACGTCTCCTCTTCTAACAAACCTCTGCACCCATCTCCTACACACATATTCCCTTGGCTGCCACAGGGGCCAGTAACACATTGCAGACGACAAGAGAAGAGTTAAGAGTCTCTGACCTATTAGCCTTTCCCCTTTCTGTGAATTATTATTCAGATCACAAATTGCTATACTTGACCCCCATTTCATATTCTGCACTCATAGGGTTAAAATTGTTAAAGGTACTGGTATCTTCAACCAGAAGAATACAGCTCAGGGATATGATGCCTTTTTTGATGAACTGGAAGCATACAGTAGTTATGAAACAGTGACAAAGTGACAATCCTGATTACTAGATAATGATCTCACCTTTAGTGGCCGCAGCAGTAAACTGTGTCTGTGGTTTCCGCTAGGAACTGTAGATTTAAACCCCAGTCGATGTTGGCTTGATAAGTAACAGCTTAAGTAACTGGTTCTCAACAAAACATCTAAGTAAAAGTTCTGGAAAGAACCTAATTTTCAGCAGGTGCACTTGGTGAAATCAATTCACCTAGCAAGAGTGTTGGAAATCTGACGCCTAGATATATAAATAAATGGGGAGGCTCTCTACACTCACAAATACAGCAAATAGAAAACTGAGTGAGAAATTAACCTCCTTATCCATAAACATCTCAGCTATTGAATTACCCTGTAGACTTGCTATTAAAATGACACCAAAGTAATCTGCATAAACTTCCCAGCAATCAAGTGGGACAAATGGAATGCGGTTTCCTAGAATCCCTGGGGAATTTGTATAGTACTGTTATTCTAAGTGGTTTTCTGTTACTGGTAAGTGAATGCTCTTTGATATTAAACTCTGTCTCATATAATGTCACCTATTTATTTCTAAAAAAAAAAAATTATGGTTAACTGTATCTGTAGGCATAGTTCTTTTAGTTGGCAACACTGGGTCTTTACTCATTAGGTACAACAAGGAATACCTGGTCACAGAGTCTTAGAGGCCAACACAGTTCCTTAGTTAACTGCAATATCTAGGGTCACCGACATCAGGGAGCAGGGGACAGTAAGACATGTTTTCATGATTCTGGTGAATAAAGAGGCCTTCCAGGACCAGTGCGACTTGTCCACCCATGACCCGATGGTCCAGTGACAACCATACACTAAACAGCTCCCCCATACTACTTCCTCCTGCTCGACAACTGCCCATCCGGTTCCATGCAAGGCCCCAACATTTGTTAGTTGCCTTGACAATATAAACTATAGCAACAGGTGCAAAATAAAGCGCAGATATATTTATATACCACTTATTGTGGTGCCTGATATTATCTTCTGGCTATTTATATGGGTCCTGACTTTCTGTTTCAGGCCCCCCAAAGGAAGTTACGTTGTCCAAGCTTGTCCATCAAAATACTGTGCACTATATTAGTCACATTGGAAAGAAACACAATTTAAGGTATCTGTACAGTACTTTAGCATATTGCTCTTTTATTAACACAAAATAAATGGTCAAACTCTGGATTTTGGGCCATACCTCCCTAACACCTCCCTATCTCCGAACCCAACCACTAAACAATTCAGACAATTCATTCTGCTCTTAGGCAATACCATGTATATTCCCCTTAGCTACAGTATACAATGTCAGTATGAGTTGGACTGTCTTAGATACAGTACTAATTTAATTATCTGCAGGAGTTGCTTTTTATTTAACAAGATCCCCTCATTTAGCTTAATGCAGTGGTCTGGTGAAAAATCCCAGCAGAGCAGTCTATCTCATCCTGCATTAGTCATAATAGCCCAGGGTAAATCTTTCACACTGATTTACAAGGTTCTCTTCACGGAATTTTACTATGGACCATAAACATAGAAAGCGTACTGTATATCAAAATGTATTGATACACTGAAAGGTACACTTTACTTCTAGTATTACAGTACACTACACATATATTGGCATGGAAAACTATTTCTAATTTATATTATATTAAATACTGTATATGGTATTTGTAATAGACCAAATTATTCACAATAAGATCTAATTATCTAATCTATGAATCTAAAATACTCCTATTTCAAAGAATATTCTCTTGTCCTATACATTCAGTTACACTTTTTTAGTTCATTTTTGCCACAGCAGGACATCAGTAAATTGATAATAATGTGTTTAAATTGTGAGGGCAGTGTTTTTAACAACATAGTTTTGGTTTGTTGCCCACTGTTATTGTGCATGGCGCTTGCTTGATTTACTTTTATGTAAAGCAGAGGTGTTAAGAAGTGAATGATTAAAATAATCTAAATAGATTTTTTTTTTAAACTAAATTTATACTTTTAGATGTCACTGGTAAAATTTAGCATAATCTTCCAAAATTAAAGCTACCATTAATATTCAAGTAGACCGAAACCACACTTAATTTACAGGTACTAAACTAAAAATTAGACCTCTACATGATCCGCCTGACACCAACATACAAAATAGGAGGCAAATTAATTATATTAAAACAAGGTAGAAGGGTAATAGCGTCCCTGATGGGACCTTGATAAAGCGCTTGCCATGCAAAACATGTTGGCCCGTTGTACCTCAGTTTTATGATCTAATAAATTCTATATATCTTTTTTTGGAGTCGCCCTCTCTGCCTCCTTTTTTCGGTGGTGCAACGCTATTACCCTTCTACCTTCATTTACTTCCCTGGCGGACAACACCCCGGAGGAGCCCAAACTTCCACCAGCAGCAGAGGGATACACAATCAGCAACAGTGAGTCACCGCTGATTTTAGTGAATTTGATGTTATTCAAAGGGGACTGTCATTTATCATATGTAGCATTGCCTCCCAGCCGCTACTTATTTTCCTGGGCCCTGCCAGTATAAGCCCTGTTAGGTGCAGCAGTGGATGGGTTAATTCTTTCAGAAAGGCCTTGTGTGCTTTTGCAGCCTTAGATGTATTTGCTGTATCTATGGGAGGGCCTAGCAACAGCCAGAAAGTGTGAGCCTGAGGGAAGGATACTGATTGGGTCATATGCTGTATGTGATAACCTATCATTATCCAGACCTGCCTTGTTATGGGGCAGGGTTACATGCCCATCCTCTGGATTATTCTGGCACTTTCTCAGAAGTGATTAGTCTGTCTCCTCCCCCTGAGGAGTGTGTGTGTGTGTTATCCTGATCACTGCCAGGGATAAGAATCTGGTTGGGGCCTGCAAGGTCTTATCCCTAAAGAGGGGCTGTATAGTCTGGCTGACTTCTGTTGTACTGAATAAGGAACCAGTTGCACTATAATCCCTTGTGGTTACTAACTGGACCAGTACATAGTGTCAGTATGAACCATCCTGCAAACACAGGATCCATGCTGACTGGAGGCACTGACCATGAGTGAATAACCCTGAAAGCCTGTCCTGATGATTCCCCACACCACCGCGGAAGAGTTCAGCCCTCTGGTTACCTCACAGGTATACACCACCTCGCAAAAGACACTAGTAGCAGGACCTAATCTCACTTAGGGTGGGTGTACAAGGGCTACACATATTTAAAGGCATAGGAGAACATTATGTGTTACTTATTAATCCTGGTTGCAGACTCTCATGGAGAGTTAGCCATGGGAACGCTATCTCCCCATTATCAGCCTGTGAGCAAGCCCCTTCTACAATCAAGCAATCATTCGGGATTGGTAGTGGATACTCCCTTAAGAATTGTGAATAAATCTTCACTCTGTTCTAACACTTTAGAGCCCCAGAAGCCAATCTGGACTTTTCAATTATATTAAAACAGTCTAAAATAGAAAGTGCTGCAATCCCCACACATGATCTAAACCAGTTCCCTTAGTCACTGAAGTGCCATTAGAAAATTTGTTTTCCAGTTTTGTATTGGAACTTTTGAAAAAGTAAAAAATTAAATCCGAAAAGTACAATCAAACTTTTCAAATCCAAAATGTAATTTCTTTTGAATAGCTTACTAGTATTTTTGAAAAAAAATCACACTTTCCCCCAAATTACAATATTTTTTAAACTCTGACAAATAACGGCCATTTATGTTTTTTTTTTTTTTTTTTTTTAAACTTTGTAATTTAGTGAAAACTCAAAAATGCTCCAGGTTATAAATGCATATGCTGGCATACCATTTTATAAATGGCCTTTGTAAACAGCATGGGGAATTCAGCGCTTGGTATTTAGTAGTACAATGAGCTTCCACCATTCCATTTTTTGAATGCATAAGGCCTGAGGATCTTGTATGCATACTTTACTGTGTGCCCATCTCTTTATATAGATTTGTTAAATGTAATAATATCTTGTGGAGAACCAACATGATAGTCCATCACAGATTAAAGTAGCAATCCGTCCTAACTAACTCCTCCCCCTTTTCTACAGCACAGGGTCCATGGATCTGCCGCAGTGTTTCGGTCCCCACAGTTCCTCATGTCTTTTTAAGTTATATTAAAATGGTCCTCCAATACCGAACAAGATGATATTGCGATTTACTATTGGCTCGTAAGACACACAATAGTTGGTAGCCATTTTAATTCCCCCAGATAGAGTTTTAACACCAGTAATTTCATTGATAACTATCACGATTCAGCTCTGGAGAACCCCAGCCGTGATTGCTGCTAAATTATAGTGTACAGAGCTTCATGAACTTCACGGGTATCTTTTTTAAATGGACGGTCTTCAAGAAGATACCTATGGTGTTTGGAAAGCTGTTTTCACTATAATTTAATTTATGAAGAGTGTTCTTGTTAATCCCATGTGCACCCCATCTATTTTGCAGAAAATAAATAACAGTACAAAGTATATACTAATGTTTATTTGTCCCTGTAATTAAGGTTAAATACTGTACATCAAACCCACCAAACTTCTGGAATGTCAGCGACAATATATTCCAGCCTTCTAGCCTCCATCAACCATCTAATATCAAAAAGGATGATATTACTCTAGCAAATCCCACTGACATTGCAAACACATTAAATGAATACTTTGTGGGGTGTGCTACTTCCCTACTCTCAAAGCACAACCCTAACTACAATCATTACGCTCAACCTGAGAGAACCCCTATAACTCCCCATCCCAGCAGTTCTTACAACTGATATTCTGCAATCAAAGTTTCTACAGTACGACTTGGTGCCCCAGTCATTGCCATACCGCTTGCCTCCCTAATCAACTCTATTTATTCTTCAGACCATATCCCACAGACCTGAAACACTGCCAGAGTTGTCCCAGTCAGCAAAAGTGGGAACAAAAACAGTGTCCAATACCCAGACAAATAAGACGGTAACTCCTCTTAAAAGATTGCAATGAGATTCAGTGTGAAATGGAACTGGGACAACTTACTGGTGCAATATTCCTAGATTTTGCAAACACTTTTGATTCTGTTGACCATGTTGTTAAACAAGCTTCGGTGCTCTGGAATAGAGAACACACTTTAAATTGGTTTCATACTTATCGGATAGATCCTAATTTGTGTCTATTACAGGCACTAACTCCAGCCCTTTGGATATCATCTATGGGTACCAGCAAGGCTCTGTTCTGGGGCCCTGAAACAGGGTGGATTCCCTGCTGCATAGTGAAACAGAGAAATCCTGTCCACCTAGACTGATACAGCACTGAGGAGGTTAATCCCAGAGAGAGAGGGAGAGAGGGGGAGAGGGGGGGAGAGAGGGCGGGGGGAGAGAGGGGTGGATAGAGGGGGGGAGAGAGGGGAGGAGAGAGGGGTGGAGAGAGGGGGGGAGAGGGGTGGAGAGAGGGGAGAGAGAGGGGGGAGAGAGGGGGGGAGGGAGAGGGGGAGGGAGAGGGGGAGAGAGGGAAGGAGAGGGAGGGAGAGACAGAGACAGACAGACCCTGGTCTGACATGGAGAGCACCCTGCCTACCAAGCTTGGTATAAATCCTAGCCTTCCAGCCCTCAGATAGGGACTGATGAAGTTAGTCAGTCCCCTGCATGGGGTTGATCATGGTTTATTGTGTTCTATTTTAATTTGTTTTTCTATTTAAAGCTGCTGACTAATAAAGCCTATGTTTATTTTCACCTAAAAACGCCTCTGGTGTGTTACCCTCTGCGCACATCTCCTACAGACACCCACTCTTTTCAATCTTCATTAATGATCTATTTACCACTTGTAAGGGAGTGTCAATGCACATGTATGCGGATGACACAATCTTATATGCACATCCCTAGCGTTACTGACCTTGGACTCGTACTTCAATCGAATTATTCAAGACTTGAGTACTGGATTTTCTAAAACAAACTGTTTTTAAATATAGACAAAACTATATCAAAGGTACTGTATTTGGGACTAAGGCTAAATTTATAAAGTTTCCAATGAAAGAGCTACTGTACAGATACAGTAACAACCAACTCTAACAGCACACATGTGCCTGTCACTATTTTTAATATCTGGGAATTTGGCTTGACTCCCACTTAACATTCGGGATGCATATTGATACTTAAATACCAAACTAGGTATACTTTATAGTTGGGGAGCGCAAACTTTACCTGCTGCGACCCCCTGCCTGAGCTCCCCCCCAGCTTGCGCCCCCTCCTTACCTTATCTTTGGCGTCAAATGACGCCATGGGGTCACTTGACATCACGTTGCAATAGCAACACTATGTCACGTGACCCGCATGTTATTTGATCCCCCGGCATTTAATTTAAATGCCATGGGGAAGAGCGCGGGGCCTCTGCAACCGCCACGCCCACCCCCTGAAAAATCTTGCATCCTCCTGGGGAGCGTCCCCCCCCCCCCAGTTTGTGCATCTCTGCTTTATAGTAACAAATCCTCCCTAAGCACACTGGTCAGAAAGCGCATCACATGGCAGATGCTGAGGCCAATCATAGACTATGGAGGATATACTGTAGTAAATCACACAGCACCCCAAACTCCCCTTCATAAACTAGACTCCCTCTACAATTCAATATACTACAATGTAATTACAACACACATCATTGCAAAATGCTCCAAGAATTAGATTGGCCATCCCTTGAGTTCAGAAACAAAATACATTTTTCGTGTCTTGCCTTCAAATACTTTCTGGACAAACTGCCTGCCTATCTGAACAAGCTCCTCACCACTACCTCATTCAGCACTTATCATCTGTGATCCAACTCCAAAAGACTGTTCATGCTCCTCCTCTTGCCGTGCACCTCCCAACTGGAACAATCTAGACTCTCACAGCCACCACTAGTCTATGTTCTTTCAAAACTAAAGCTGTCTCTCATTTTAATCTTGTCTATAACTGTTACTGTACATACAGTAGAGGCAACGTTTATTCTAACATTTGCCGTAAACTAGCCAGGTTACATTCTGGGTATGTGCTGGGTATGTGCTGGGTATGTTCTGGGCTAGTTTGAGGCACGTTTAAGGCATTTCTGCATTGACTAACGACCCATAGGATTAACACAGCAGGGATCCCTGGCAGTCCAATTCAGTTTGAATG
Source organism: Ascaphus truei (assembly GCF_040206685.1). NCBI lineage: Eukaryota > Metazoa > Chordata > Amphibia > Anura > Ascaphidae > Ascaphus > Ascaphus truei. The sequence goes on along the minus strand of NC_134485.1, from coordinate 230,722,592 downwards.
GGACTGCCAGGGACCCCCGCTGTTAATCTGATAGGCCATTAATCAATGCAGAAATGCTGGGGCTAGTTTAAGGAAAGTTTAAGGCATGTATTCAGAATGTACCTGGGTGTTTCCTGGGTTTTTTGGGGAATTGCCACTGGTTTTTGTTCGAATAAGAGTTGCCTCTACTGTACGCCCATAATCATATTATATCTAACGGTCAATGAAATGTATATATAGAATGTATAACCTCTGTTCATTTAATGTAACCATGTATTGTCACCATAACTCTGTGCCCAGGACACAATTGGTAAAGAGCGGTAACTCTTAATGTATTACTTCCTGCTAAAACATTTTATAAATAAACTTGGCACAACTACAGTACATTCCAGTGCACAAAGTAAAAAGAATATATATATATAGAAAACACATTTTGTGTTTTCATTTTTACACACGTTAAAAGTGTTTACAAATACTTACAGCTATAAGTTTTATTCCAAAATCAAGTGCAATTTCATTATGTGCTTCCTCTACAAGACAAACATAAGAAGGTACAGTAGATGAGCTCTAAAGACTGCAGCGAGAAACAATTCTAAACATTGAACATTCTAACGTTTGTCTATATATTTTTGTTCTTTTTCCTCTTTTTGATTTCATCTTTATTTTCACATTTTGTATGCCTCTAAAAACCACAAGTAGAATGTTGTAATGTATCTGACCTTGATTTGTAAGGCTCTGCAAAAGGAAAATGAGCCAGCATGTGTCCTTCTCCCTTTAACAAAGAAGCTATTTGTTCTTAGACTGTGATTTTCTCTTTCATGAACAAACTAATGACAAAGTTGAGAAAAAAGTACATTATGGGGGGTGTATGACGTAAACAGCACTGGGATCTGAGCAGCCATTTTAAGTCAGCAGCCATCTTAGGTGCCTGATATTGTCATCCATTTTGTTTATTGTCTGCATGAAAGTGGAATGAGAATGGAAGTATGAAAGGGACTCATTTTTTCTTTCTGCTCCTAAGTTTTAAGTGATAATAAGCTTTTCAGCTAACCACAAGACCTTGGAGATGGGAGAAATGCGCCACTGTTATGAAAACTAAAACAGAGATAACAGACACTTCTCACAGTCAGAGGGAGGGCCTCATGGTCAAATACACCCTTTCCCAGAAATCACGTATATAGAGAAAAGGTCACTGGCTTGAATAATAGTATGAATCTTACAGTTATGTTATTAACTCAATGTTCATATTCATATTTTGTTTATCTTATACACTTATGTAATGATGCACACGCAACCTCATAGAGGGGGCGTGGGCTTAGTATTTTGGCATAAATATGGCTTGTAGGCCAATATGTCATTGGGGAAGTTTTATTTTGAAACTTCCTTCTATGTGTGCACATTTTCACAAAATAAACTAATTTGTTATTCTGCAATAATCCTCAGATGTGGTTTCTTTATTCACGCTTTTTACAGATGGCGCCCGAATAGGGACCCAAATATACCTGAAGCTGAGCACCTGAAAAAAACACTCCTCGGTCACTCAAACCTGTGCGCTCATAAGAATCAAGGTAAAAGGCACCTTTTTGAGGAAAGCCTGAGTTTAAAAAATGTTTTGAGTGATGTGTAATGAGATGTGTTTTGGAGGACTGTCTCAATCTGGGTTCACGGGTTACCTAGCAGTTTCAAATGAGTTTATTAATCTCTGCTCCTGTATCCATTTTAAAGTGTAAGAGTTGTAATGTTTTTTTAGGCACTACGGTGAGAGTCCCGTTAAAAGTTTTGGTGTTTTGGTGATGAAGGTGAGTGTTTGTATGCTTAAGGGATTGTTTTCAAGATTATCGTGACTTTTCCTTGATTGTATGTTAACTCTGTTTTATCAATAATATACCAAAAGAATTGTACATGATCAATTAAATTTGATTATTGTATCAGGAGAATTGTACATTACCAATTAAATTTGGTTATTGTAACAGGAGTTGTACGCAATCAGCTTGCGCTGGTTACTGTAGCAGGAGAATAATGGGAGACCAAAGTTCTCAAAATTTGCCGTTAGAGGTTGTGTCTGCAGACAAAAATAATAAAGAATGGATACAGAGAAAAAAAGAGACAATATAAATATATTTTGTTGGCCAAGGAAAAAAAAAATATATAAATGTAAGTTCAAGTGAAAAAAAAAAAAAACACACATGCAAGTCCCATTGAAAAACACGCCACCCCAAGGAAAAAAGTGTGTTTGCAATAAATTACTATGGAAAGAAGCGTGAACCTATGGGCAGTCGCACCGGTTTTCTTATTTGTAAGAATGTGAACGCAAGGGCTCATAGTGGAACCATCTAACTTTCAGTAATCCCTGTGTGTCTATGGCAGTATAAATCTTTGGATTTTATGAGGTTTTTGTGGCTAAAGTCATGCATGGCATGACCGGCTGACGGAAGCGGCAGAAATCAGGTGTGCACGTATCAGCTTTTCCTTCCATTTCCCCACAAGCAATAAGTGGTTATAAATGATTTTCCTGATATAAACTCAAGTTTCGGTGCCGGCAAGTAAAATTGTTGTGCCCTTAATGGAGAGTTGCCAGATGGATTTGATACCCTAATGAATTTTTCCTGAATGATTACCTGTGTGAAAGATAAACCATGCTAATTATCACGTGTACACAAATCACCATCCAAGAACTTGCAAGTACTTACAAAAACACGAATATTATTTGCTCACAATGAAGTCTAAATTTTTAAAAGGTTTTAAAAGGTGTACATCAAGTATAGAAGGATTAAAGAATGCGGGAAAGAAAGGGCATATATTCAGCTCTGTTACTGGTGATAGTTTAAAAGGTTTATTCGTTTTGGCCAGGCGGATAAGGTTTTTAAAACCAGGAGATACAGTATTCTTTTTTCCTTCTGCTCAAATGTCTGCAAGAAAGAGAATCAGAACAACAGCAGCACAGATCGTGCCCCCACCTTTTTCTCCAGCTCGAGGAATGTACAATAGATAAGAAAGTTAACTCAAAAGCTCCGGAGCATCAAAGTAGTTTTAAATTCAGGTTATTTATGAGAATAAAGAAAGAGAAGGGAACTTTTAATAATTTAGTTGCAGGATGAAATTGTTTTGTAAATAGGTGAGAAATGTTTTTCTTTTATTTGTTCGTTATTTTTGTGATGTTGTTTGGCTGTGTATAAGAGAAGTTTTTGTATTGTGTGATCTGTATTGTGTGTAACCAGTAAAAACACATTTCAATTTTATTTCTATAGGATTAGGATATGTTTGGGAATATTTTTTTTGTTTAAAAATGCTGGTAAAAGCATTGTTTAAATGGTAAAAAACAATCATTGTTTGAATTATATATTGTATTGTATGTCTTTATGTATATAATGCCATTAGTGTGCATAGCGCTTCACATGAGTGGTGCACGTCGTAATCATATAGGTATCAAATGGTAAAGGTAATAGGTCATGGAATAAGTGATCCAGACATAAAAGTAACATTAAGGAAGAGAAGTCCCTGCACTGAGGAGCTTACAATCTAATTGGTAGGTAGGGAGAGCATACAGAGACAGTAGGATTTGATTAAAAGCCAGGAGAGGAATTTCAGGAGAGGAGACGCAGAATCAGAGTTTAAAGAGTAGAGTGATTCTGGCAGCAGCGTTTAGGATAGATTGTAGGGAAGAAAGGTGGGAGGCAGGAAGGCGGGATAGCAGGGGATTACAGAAATCAAGATGGGAGAGAATGAGGGCCTGAATCAGAGTTTTAACAGTTGAGCAACAGAGGAACAGATGTATATTTGTGATATTGTGGAGGAAAAAGCGACAGGTTATAGAAATGTTTTGAGTGAGAGAGGAGAATATGAGAGAGGAGTTGAGTGTGACCCCTAAGCAGCGTGCTTGGGCTACTGGATGAAAGATTGTACTTCAAGAGTAATGTGGAAGGAGATAGTAGGGACAGGTTTGGGAGGAAGTACAAGGAACTCTGTTTTTGCCATGTTAAGTTTAAGGCGAAGGAGGGCCATCCAGGATGAGAACAGAAAGACATTCAGAAACTTTGGTTTGTACAGCAGTTGTAAGGTCAGGGGTTGAAAAGTAAATGTGTGTGTCATCAGCATAGAGGTGATATTTAAACCGAAAAGATGTTATTAGGTCACCTAGAGAGAGTGTATACAGAGAAAAGAGAAGAATGTGGTCCATGGTGGCAAATGCTTCATAGAGGGTGAGTAATATGAGCAGAGTGTAATGACCTCTGTCTTTGGCAGCATATAGGTCATCAGTTATTTTAGTGAGAATTGTCTCCGTGGAGGGAGCAGTGCAGAAGTTAGATTGTAGAGGGTTAAGGAGAGAATGGGTGTTGAGAAAATGGAGCAAGCAAGAGAATACAAGACAAGTCAGTAGTTAGAAAGACAGTTGGTCAAACTTGAAAAGGCATCGATCAATGGCTTATCAGCTCTTAGTGCATGGGCCTCATAGCCTCTTTGGTTCTGTGATTTTGATCTCCAAGCATCTATTAAAGAGTATTCCTTTATTATAATGTGTCTCTAAATTTCTTTGCACTCCTAATTACAACACAGTGTAAGAGTGCTTCATTGGGGTTCCTTCTCCTTAGTTTATCCTATATAATTTGCCCCACCAGCACCTACACACACCTTTCTTCATTACACTACAGCAGTAGCGGGGGTTTCTCTATATATTTCACTCCTAATTACCTGTAGGGATGGTGGGTGATCTGTAGTGTTGGATTTATCCAATTCAGGGTTCTGGACCGTAATGAAATCTCATCCCACCACAAGGTATTGGGATAACAGGACTTCAATTTCCCCAAGTGTATCTTTCAAAAATTCTGGTTGGCGATAGTTGGGGGCATGTAGATTAACCAATACAATTTTAACTTCCAATAGCAGACCATAGATATTTATAAATCTGCCCTACGGATCTCTTTTGATATATATGGGAATGTTAAAATGTTGGCAGTGGAGCATCTGTAAAATGGAGAGTACTCATATGTGGGGAAGTTTCCTTTGACCCAACACGAGGTTAATACTCCCTGAGTAAAGAAACTCCAGCCACAGTTAATCACAGTACAGGGAGCATGGGATGGCAGAGAATACCTAAATAATAAAGGTATCTAAAGGGTTAATACTCCCTGGATAAACAAGTTCCAACCATATTTGATCGTAGTATGCAGTGGACTGAATAACATGGACTATCAAAGCCAAAGAGTGTATCAGTGTCAGTGTCCCTTTCATATATCTTGAACGGGAGACAGTCCTTACCAAGTAACAGAATAACCAATTAGTTGGTAAAGGTGAAGCCTTGTAACAATTGCCTACATCATATATCCTCCTAATGATGTACATGCAAAGCTGTATCAGAAGGTAAGTATCTTACTTGCACTGTTGTTGCACGACGCAATAACCAGATCTAGGATTGAGTGCTTTGCCGGAAGAGACGCACAAAACCTATAATAGTGATTAAACTCTTGATATATATTGGTGCAGTGTATAGGTCTTGAATAAATGAGTGCAGGAAAGGCTTTTTGTTCAATCACTTGTAGTCTAGATACACCATAGCAGCACCCTATTAGTATGTCACAGTTAGACCTTCCGTTATTGCGCTATACAGAGCTCATTGTATATCTCTCACATAATACACTTTGGTCATATGCATACATTGAGACGTAAAATAATGTTGCTAATGAACAAGATAAGCAAAGTAACCAGCGCTAAACAACCAGATATCCACGTCGTGTGATCCTTGCTCCCCGTGCTACAGCTCCACTGCCGACGCCGTGATGACGTCACTAAAATCCGATGGAGCGCTTCGCGTGAGATCCACGCTTCATCAGGATTGGAGGAGTCAATTATCCTCCACCTACCCCCCAACCCATAACGGTGCCTGTACCTCGGGAAGTAGGGGTCCCGGACCTGAAACCAATGCGGTTCAGCTCCGGAGACCCCCTGCTACATTACTGTAATGTTACAATTTTAATAAAACCCCCGCGATCGCCTGTAAGAGACGTGCAGTTAGAGTGACTGATTCAGCCTCTCTCTTGCTGCGCGTCTATTACAGAAAGGCAGACCTCGGTAGGACTCACACAGCAGGGACCCTCCTGTGTTTCTCCAGCGGGCCATTATGTCTGCAACTGACCATCTCGGGTCCACCACGCGTCGTAACGCAGGATGTACCCAGGTATATGTTCGAATAATGGCCGTTACATCTGTATATACATACATACATACATACACTTACATTGGGCCTGTCTTTCTCCTCATTGTCCTGGGTTGCGCTCCCCAGCTGCTGCCTCTCTCCCTCATTGTGATGCTCTTGGCTGCGAGGGGGGGGGGGTCCCGGCCAGCACTGGTCGGACCTCTTGTTGCCGCCGGGCATCTCCCCAGCTTCTGACCCGCCTCCTGCACTGTCCCACGCACTAGACGTGCAGGGTCCCATGCTGCTGTTCCGCCTCCTGTGATGTCAGCACGCACCGGAAGTTGCGACGTGTAAATCCGGTGCGCGCCAGCATAAGTGAGACCAGTGAGGGACAGTGCAGGAGGCAGGCCAGCAGCTGGAGATGCCCGGCGGCAAAAAAAGGTCCAAACAGTGCCGGCCGAACCCTCCTCCCACTTGGAGCCCCCCTCCCCCGCAGCTACCGGCAGCACAATCAGGAAGAGACGCAGAAGCTGTGGAACGGCAACCTGCCGCATGTAGGTGCTGCCCTTGGAGCAGCTTCCACTCCCTTCTCCTCCATCAACCCTGCAGTGCTCACTGCTACTGGTGACTTACTGCCTGGCTAGCCACCTTGGCCGGTGCCGTCACTTATATTTGTACCCAGGCCTCAGCTACCCCCTTCCCTGAATTTGCCAGGCCTGCTTCCCTCCACATTGTGCCCCTGTACCTACTGACCCCATACTGTTCCAACCAGACACGACTAAATGCAACATTGCCCAAGCTCCTCAAACCCCATCCCTTTGCCTCAATCCACCCTTGCATTTACCCCCAGACTTCCCTTGGTGTTGTCTGCCCATCTTCTGCAGGTGGGCGCTCCTCCTCTTCTTCATGCTGGTGTTTTCTAGGTACAGATGCTTTGGAGCCTGGGTCCACCTCCACCACAGGGGCCCTCTCTCTCCTCCCCCCCACACTGAGTCCATCAACCCATGCTCTGCATGGAGAAACTCCACTACCTTGATTTTGCATCTCACCGCCGCCATCCTCTTCTGCCTTCGCTGCCTCCAGCTCACCGGTGGCTACAAGGGCCGCATGTTGTACTCCCCACCACCAATCAGTACCTAAGTGTGCAGCCCATTCCTGGGTGGCTACCAGGAATTGCTGCTCCAACAGTTGCCCGAGGGGCTACTCTTCCACACACCACATGGAAAGGCTGAGCTCTGTATTAGCAGCAGCACAGATGGACCTCTTCAGAGGCATGATGATGCTCGTTGCCACCACAGCAAAAGACAGTGAGTATTTCCTCCCACCTTAAACCTCCCACCCTAAGCGCCACCCCTCCTCTGACCACCACATTTCCTTAACCTGTGCTAACTTTTTCCCTCTGGGTCTCAACTGCCTCCCCCCCCCCCCCCAATCGTGCCCCCTACTAGAGAGGTAAAGGGAGCTTATGAATGAACACATGCATATCGAAGGCCAGTCTTATTTAGCAGATCTGATGTGAATCCCATTTCGACGTTTAATAAGAAAACTTTCAACAATTCTAAATGGCCTTTTCTCTGTTCACCTACCAGAAGGCAGATTTTCATTCTGAAGCTAATTTTACAATATTTACCAGCCACAAATAGAAACTGCAAAAAAACTGTGTGTTTAAGAAGTATTTTTCACATTTCAATTTTCAACACACCATATTTTAATGCGGACATTAAACGGCGCAGGTGTAACTGCATTTGGAGCTTTTTCCATATGGTTTCAAATAAAGTTAGGCACTTTGGATAATGCTTCAGGCAAATGATTTAAATAAATACTGATCACAAAACATAGCAAACCACTCCTGTATTTTTATGAGGACAAATGCTTCAGTCTTCTGTCCCATTACCCATTTATAAGTGGCTTATGGAAAACTCTTCCAAATCAATGATAGACTACAGAAGCAATGGCTTAATAAAATGCTTTAGACTCTGCACATATCTTTGACAATGACAAACAATTATTTGTTTTTAACTACACGAACTGAGACAGCCATGCTTCCTCAGTACATATGCCTTTATAAAACTGCAGAAAAATAAATAAAAGCACAATAGCAGATAAATCATCTATTTGGCAACCCATTGTTCTTCAATATACCAATTGTCTTTATAAGGCCAGAAAATATTCAGTATTTTAATAAACTGGCACACAAACAGATAACCCGAGTTACAAGTACAACTTAAAAATACATGTGTAGCCATGCCTGGTCTGGCAACCTGTCTGCCCTCCCTGACATGCAAGCCCTGGTAAGAGCAGGCAGTGCCAGGGCCAATTATGGGTTTTCCCTACACAGGCAGCTCCTTAGAGTGACAGGGGAGGAGGTGGGACTAGGTCCATGTTCTGCCCAATCCTGGATTCAGACCTGGTACCTTCCCCCTACTGTACTTAGGGAGCTGCACCACCCAAATTTAGCAGTTGTCTCTACCACTAAGAGAGACAGGTAACTCACTTTCCCCCCTAAGGGGAGAGGATCGGGGATGCTGGTGCACAGCAACCCTGATCCTCTCATCTTAGGGAGGAAGTGAGTGATTACCGTTCCCCTGGCCGTGCTAGAGGGTTAGGGAAGAGCAGGGACTGCTGCGGGGGCCCTTGACCTTTAGTGTATGTCCAGGGACCATCCGGGCATTGGAAATCTACAGTGAACTGCATTGGGCAGAGGCCCACGTGTTACTGTGTGTACAGAAGAACAGTAAACCAGTTCCATTTGAATACACTGTAAAACTCTGGCTTAGAGTATGATCTTTCTGGGGGGTAGAGGTAACCGTTTCTACTGTAGGAGATCGCCTCCATACATCTGGAGCCTGCGGCAGATGGAGGCGCTGTGTACCCAGTGATAAGCAACTATAATAACATCGGCAGAGCCAGCAGGTATGCACCAACCTGCACCATGTAACGGCAACATCTCCCAAGGGGTGGGGGAAACAGCGTTACACATGTAATGCTTTTATTGAGGTCGAGACCTGGCTTGGTTTTCTGTGTTTGTCTAGCAGTGAGGTTATCTGGGGTCAAAAACTGTTTTGGAAAGTTTGGTGATTGGAGCCTGAAGTCACAACTCTTTCTGACAGTAGAAATATGCAAAAACCTTTTAATATAACTTAAAAGGGATTTCTCTTGGGTCTGGATAAGGTTAGAAGGTGTGACCAGTAACATAGTCCATGCCTGCGTAAATTTACTAAATATAAAGATATCGAGGATCTGACAACAATTCACGAGAAATAAAAATATATCTTTGTAACATTTTCGATCACACAATTTAAATTATGCTAAGCAATCCACAACTGTGAGAGTGCAAAGATCAGATATTCATTTGTCTCTCATACCTAGGAGCGAGCAAGTGAAAAATAGTCTATTTCCATGCGGCAAACTCACCCAAACACATTGATATGAATTACGTTATTCTAGGAGCTAAGGGGATACAGATATGGGACATTTTCAATATTTAGGCATTTTTTGATTTAAAAGAAAAAGCTATTTATGTCTCCTCAAGCCATAAAGGTGTCAGTGATTGATGAGGGGGATTAAGGACACACCCACAAAGTGGACTTATCTTGTCCCTATGGCAGGGAGTTTTATTTTTAGGATAAAACCATGCATTTAGAATATGAATTTTTCAACCAAGGGAGTGTCAATACTATGACACATGAAATCTTATATTTTTCAACTCCAGACCCTTTGAGGAATCTGATAAATGTTGTGGTAACGCAAGTTAGATTTCCTATTTTTTCCCTTTTTATTTTATGAAACGGTCTGCATTTATTGTACTGTATGTTTCTGGATGCCCCCCATTAGAAATACATAAATATATTGTAGTGATTTTCTTGTGAGATATTTTATTTTATATTATTACATATGGAGAAACTTGCAGTATAAACTACATAAAAATATATATTTTTAATTATAATTATCATTAATTTGTGAAGTGCCAACATATTCCTTAGTGCAGCACAATGGAGTACAGAGTTATGTATATTACATAAACAGTTACATTCAGGTAAGGACAAACATGCACAAACAGATACAGAGAGGTAGTGATGGCCCTGCTTCTGAGCTTACATTGGTCCAGCCACATAGCTGGTTCCAATGGGGTTTTAGGGGGAAGGGAGTTGACTGTTAGCAGAGTATGCTTCCTTGAAAAGGTGAATTTTCAAGGAATTTTTAAACATCGGAAAGCTGGGCCTATATTGACTAAGGGGTGCTAAGATGCAGGTTACCTTATGGCCTTTTGTAGTGAAGACATTCTGTCACATTCTTCTTTTCTATTGTAAATACAATATTTTCTACATCTGTAAATTTCCCTGCCTATTAATCTGCATTAAAGTTAGAAAACATTATTAATATGATGGTGTTTTTTTTGAGACAGCTGCATATCTTTTTAGTGAAATTGCTGCACATGAAATCGCATCATGTTTTGCTTTGATACATACATTAGATCTTCCCATATACTTTTTCCTAAGCACTGCACATTTTAAAATCAGTCAGAATATCTACAGTATATAGTATAAGAACATTACCCAGAACATGGAGCAGTATAATACGTATCAAGTGAGCCTAATTCTGCTCAATTTATGGTAATAGCTTTTTGAACCTCATTTACAGTATGCTACATTTTTCATAGATGAATAGAATTAGGAGACTTATATTTATTATCAGTCCATTTAAAAAAACAAAAACAAAACAAAGAGGTCAGAGTTTAGGTTTGTAAATTAAAAGAAGCTGGTAAATACTGTTTACACCTTAGTACCATCACATTTTAACAACTGTTTTTATTTCACTACGCTTCATAAACGACGTACGGTCGATTTTTTCCCCCAGGATTGCTAACGTCTCTGTATGCGTTCCTCAATGGCAAGTTCCACATGAAAGTCTCAATATTTAGGAAAAGGAGCCATTGTTATATTAATTGTGCTTTGCTTTATATGCAGTATATTTCAAATGCTTTTACTTCTCTGTTCCATTGTTGATCCCTCACCCTCCTATTATACTATATATTACTCCCTGTCTTACACAGTTATCAGATATCTTCAGTCATTTCTGTTACAAATTAGCTATGAGACTGTTTAATGATTACGCTTTTTTTTATTTTTATTGATGTGTATTGTAACAAAAAGGCTCCCAAGTACCTTGTTCAAAAATAAACTAATAGAGGTTAGCATAGTTTTGCCATAGGAGGAGCATCCATGTAGAACATGTATCAAATTAAATTAGATCCGACCAGAAAAAAGCAGAATTGGGGCCAAAAGCCAGCAGCCCAGCTTAGGAGCCTTTATCTATTTGAAGTTGAAGTCATGCATTTTAAAGAAAAAGCAACAATATAGGGATTTGTATAACAGTAACATGTCGTTGGCAGAGGTGACGGAGTTATATTTTCTAAGAATCGCTGAAACCTACACATCTTCACTGACTCTTAGCTATTCCTAGATATGTATATTCTCTGCTCCATTACCCCTGCACCAGCCAGGGAGATGTTTGCACATAATAGCATTTTATTCTTGATTGAATTTACACTTAGAGTGTTCCTTGCTAGTGTAAATATACCATTTTTCATCTGAGAACTGCAAGGCAGACTTTTTTCTTTTTTTAAAGCTCCGATGACTTATTTACCAATGTCTCCATTGCACATTGATATGTCTGTAATGATTAAAAGCCCCTTTCATTTAAAGATAATGAGTTGTATTTCAACAAGGAACTGAAAAATATTAAAAGACAAAATACAGTAATCCAGGAGACAGCCTTTTAGCACACCACATATGTCTTAGTAAATATAAATATAATTAATCTTAATGAAAAAGCTTTTGCAAGATTTGGTACTGTAATACAAAATATGAAAAGATGTCCTTATCCATGACTTTTAAGCTTAACATGTTTATTATTATTCAGTGTTTAAAAAAGTTTGTCTTATTCTTACTTTGTGGTAAATATCCCAATCTCAATTCCATTTTTCATACTATTTGATGGAGAGAAAATGAGATAGAATTTTTTTAAGTTCATATTCTTTCCCAATCCTCCTTGTTACGATTATAAACCCTGCGTAAGTCATCCACAAGCTGTGAATCTTAGCATCTGTACAGCGATTCGCCTTCTCGCCCCGTTCAAGACAGAAACTACAGTATAGTATAAAGATTTTTGAGTCAATGTTACGACCAAGATTTTAGGGAAACAGGAACAATCTTTTGAAGATGTGTGATTATGGCACTCAGAAAAATAAAATAATTACAACAAAACAAAGTCCTTGGAAAACAATAATAAACGTTAAAAAAAAATTACAAGTATTTTTCATGATGTGCATAATTCTAAATTGAAAAAAGTAGTCAAGCACCAAAAAACATGAAGCAATCAAAAATTAACAAAAAGTGTTATTTAATGACTTAAAGAGGTCATAACAGCATCCAACGTTTCGGTTCAACAGGCACTTTCATGAGAAGCCTAAATTGTAATGAGGTGTGAGAGATCTCACTTTATTCTCTAATGACAGATGTTACAAGAAAGCTTGTGGCATTCTCCTCAAAGGCAGTTTTTTATTATTGTGCGCCACTGCGATAAACCTTCAGGAAAATGTGGTTATACAGTATTTAAGAACTTATTGGATACAGTGTTACTATTAACTTGAAGTTATTTTCGGTTAACGTCACGTTAAGTAGCCTAACAGAGCTTAAGCTACTAGGTCTAAACTCACAGCAGCAATTGAAGTAAAAGCAAATTCACAAATAAATATTGTATGTCTAAGTGAGTGTGAGTAAGTGCTTCTGGTGACAGGGTGAGTAAGTGCATCTGTTGAGAGGGTGAGTAAGTGCATCTGGTGACAGGGTGAGTAAGTGCTTCTGGTGAGAGGGTGAGTAAGTGCATCTGGTGAAAGGGTGAGTAAGTGCATCTGGTGACAGGGTGAGTAAGTGCTTCTGGTGACACTGTGAGTAAGTGCTTCTGGTGACAGGGTGAGTAAGTGCTTCTGGTGACAGGGTGAGTAAGTGCATCTGGTGACAGGGTGGGTAAGTGCATCTGGTGAGAGGGTGAGTAAGTGCATCTGGTGACAGGGTGGGTAAGTGCATCTGGTGAGAGGGTGAGTAAGTGCATCTGGTGACAGGTCGAGTAAGTGCATCTGGTGACAGCATCTGGTGACAGCATCTGGTGACAGAGTGAGTAAGTGCATCTGGTGACAGCATCTGGTGACAGGGTGAGTAAGTGCATCTGGTGACAGGGTGAGTAAGTGCATCTGGTGACAGGGTGAGTAAGTGCATCTGGTGACAGGGTGAGTAAGTGCATCTGGTGACAGGGTGAGTCAGTGCATGTGGTGACAGGGTGGGTAAGAGCATCTGGTGACAGGGTGGGTAAGAGCATCTGGTGACAGGGTGGGTAAGAGCATCTGGTGACATGGTGGGTAAGAGCATCTGGTGACATGGTGGGTAAGAGCATCTGGTGACATGGTGGGTAAGAGCATCTGGTGACAGGGCGGGTAAGAGCATCTGGTTACAGGGTGAGTAAGAGCATCTGGTGACAGGGCGGGTAAGATCATCTGGAAACAGGGTGAGTCGGTGCATCTGGTGACAGGGTGAGTCGGTGCATCTGGTGACAGGGTGAGTTGGTGCATTTGGTGACAGGGTGAGTCGTTGCATCTGATGACGATGGGTAAGAGCATCTGGTGACAGGGCGGGTAAGAGCATCTGGTGACAGGGTGGGTAAGAGCATCTGGTGATAAGTAGGTAGTACACGCACTCAATCACACTGGTCAAGAGGGGGGGTACTTAGCTGCCAGTGCGCTGAAGCCAGGGAGATCCTGATGTCCCAGAGAAGGTCAGTAGTAGGTAGAGAAGAAGCAGGCACATGTTCTTAATTATGCAGTGAATTTATTTGAATTAGTTTTTTTAGGCATTAAATTCACTGCATAATTAAGACCGTGTGGCTAAGAGCATCTGGTGACAGGGCGGGTAAGAGTATTTGGTGACAGGGCGGGTAAGTGCACCTGGTGACAGGGCAGGTAAGTGCACCTGGTGACAGGGCGGGTAAGTGCATCTGGTGACAGGGTGGGTAAGTGCATCTGGTGACAGGGTGGGTAAGTGCATCTGGTGACAGGGTGGGTAAGTGCACCTGGTGAAAGGGTGGGTAAGTGCATCTGGTGTCAGGGTGGGTAAGTGCCCCTGGTGACAGGGTGGGTAAGTGCACCTGGTAACAGGGTGGGTAAGAGCACCTGGTGACAGGGTGGGTAAGTGCATCTGGTGACAGGGTGGGTAAGTGCACCTGGTGACAGGGTGGGTAAGTGCATCTGGTAACAGGGTGGGTAAGTGCACCTGGTGACAGGGTGAAAACAGGTTGCATACTATTTCCATAAAACCCATGCCATACGGATTTTGCGGTGGAATACTCAATGAAATTAAAGCTGGCAAGCGTGCTCACATTAAGAACGAGATTGTTTTAAGGGGTATTCTATAACTTGCTTTCCACTTGAGCAGGCAAATGTGAACCAAGTGTAAGTAATTGAAAAGTTTCCTCCTACTGTTTGCAAACAGAATTTAGAGAAAACTGTAGGCAACATATCAAGTTTTTTAATTAAAAGCAGATGGAAGATACTGTGCTGCTTTTTTTTTTCTACCCGTCCAATTTTAGCTTCCTATAGTTAAGTGTGATGAAGCAAAGCAAAATGTGTAGTTGTAATTATCAACCTTGTGCACTAGGACAGGTTTGTATTTTGTTGCATGGGGTAGAAGTGACAAAGACTTTTACCGATTCAATACAGAATACGTGGTTTTAATAGCCTTTGCTATTAACTTTTAGCCATCATCAGAAATTGCACCAGTCAATTTTTAGTTTTTAAATTGTACCAACTGAAATGTTTTTATATTTACATAAATAGGATAGTAATCATGTTTGGCAAAGTATGATTGTCAAGAGCATTATCATATGTTTAATTAATAATTCTGGAATTCAGCTTGGGGGGCTCCCTGGCTGTGGGTATCACTCTAGAAAAAGATTTCCGATTAGCCTATATTTAATTTTTTATTTTGATTTGTCACATTGACATTATTTGAGTATAAACTGTTCAAATATGAGGCAATTACATTTATTCAAGCTTACCCAGGTGGTTGTTCTAGATAAAACGGAAGGCAGGCACATTACTTAAATATAACTAAATGTTACAGGAGGCAAAGGAAGGAGATTCACTAAACTCTGATAAGGGGCATTGCAGATCTATCTGCACTGTCTGCCATTTAAATCAATGGCAGGTAAAGTATGATCAAGCTCTAATGCCCCTTACCAGAGCTAAGTAAATTCAAGGCTTTCAAGCACACTAAAAAAAATTGCAAATAGTATGAATACATAAAACATGTAACCACCCCAAAAAGAACAAATCCTTCATTTTAAGAAAAACATTTTTTATCTACATCCTATGGTAAGGGATTCTGTAATGCATTAGTGGTCTTCAAACTTTCATCCACCTGTCTTTTCAGATTTGTTTCATGTACTTTAAATACAATTACAGAGCATTCTGTATATTGTATTGTACAGAGATACAGTAAAACTTCCAATATCAGATTTGATCAATAAAACATTATCAACAATCTAACTTTTAAAACTTGTAAGTCTTGTTTATAAAATAAAATGCAAAAATTAAGACAAACAAAACCATGCCCAATTAAAATTATTTGATAACTAATCTTGTATCGCGGCACAATTTACGTTTTTGTCAGCTAATGGATTATAAAAATGTATATGTTGCAAACAACGATGCACTAGTCCAGTGGTTTTTAACCTTTTTATGGTTCAGGAACTCTATATTTATATACTCTCTACTCGCCTCGTACAATCCCCATTTCTTTTCCCCTCCCCCCGCTATTCCCCTCTTACACTCTCCCCCTCTCTTATACTCTCCTCCTCTATCTTCCCCTCTTACACTCACCTCCTATCTCTATCCCTCTTACACTCCTCCCTCTATCTTCTCTTCTTACACTCCATCCCTCTTCCCCTCTTACACCCCCTATCTTACCCTTTTACATCCCCCTCTCTTCCCCTCTTACACTACTCCCTCTCTTCCCCTCTTACACTACCCCCTCTCTTCCCCTCTTACACTACCCCCTCTCTTCCCCTCTTACACTACCCCCTCTCTTCCCTTCTTACAATATCCCCTCTCTTCCCCTCTTACACTACCCCCTCTCTTCCCCTCTTACACCCCCCTCTCTTCTCCTCTTACACCCCCCTCTCACACTCCCCCTCTCACACTCCCCCTCTTACACCCCCTCTTACAACCCCCTCTCTTCCCCTCTTACACCCCCCTCTCCCACCCCCCTCTCTTCCCTTCTTACACTACCCCCTCTTTTCCCCTCTTACACCACCCTCTCTTCCCATCTTACAGTACCCCCTCTCGTCCCCTCTTACACTACCCTCTCTTCCTCTCTTACACTACCCCCTCTCTTCCCCTCTCACACCCCCTTCTCTTCCCCTCTCACACCCCCTTCTCTTCCCCTCTTGCACCCCCCTCTCTTCCCCTCTTACACCCCCCTCTCTTCCCCTCTCACACCCCCCCTCTATTCCACTCCCCCTTTCCTCCCCTCTTAAACTCCGCCCAAAACAATATGACTACATATCTGGCACATTGTGAATACACTTTTTTTGGGGGTCCTCCTAGCCTTTTTGGTGACCCCTTTTTTTCACCTGCCACCCCAGTCTTTACAGTAGATATCATAGTGATTATTAGATCATTTTAAGCATTGAGCTATGTGGGAAAGACCCTTTTTGATATTTTGTTCGTGCATTTTATATTCCCTGTGCCGCACAGTTGTGATATGAGGTTCAACTACCTCTATGTGTGCATATTTTTTGTATTTTATTAGCAGTAAAATATCATTTGTTCCAGTGTCGCTTCTTTTTTTCATTTTGAGTGTGGGGAACATATGTTTATTGGGATTGACAGGGATCCCCTTTGTTCCCTGCACCACTATAGATTACACCGCATTATGTATCGTCTATTGGTGGTGGTGACTGTCATTTTGTATATCTATAAATGAATAAGTTACAAAACTATTTTTTTCTGCGCCACTTGGTTCAACTGTCCTTTTAAAAACAGTACCTTAGTCATTTGTACTACAGTATACATGCACAGTATGTATCTTTATTTTTATAGCACCATTTATGTACTTAAAGCGTCACAGCAGTAACAAACTGCCAGGAAGAAGCACTTTAAACATAGAAGTAGTCATTAGGAAAAGGAGTTCCCGCCCCAAATATCATACAATCTAAGTGGTACTGTATGTAGTGAGAACTCACAGAGACAGCATAACCCCTAACATAATCACTTACTCTGACTCTTACTAATTGTCCTTTCATTATGATTTATTTAAAGATACAATTGGAATTGTGCAAGAATGATTGTGTGGAATTTGATGAAAGTCAGATACAACTGGGTGACACCTGTGGCCGTTGTGCTAAAGTAACCTTGTTACGTGCTTTAACTTTCAGCAGAATTGAGCCATTCTGCAAAGACGCAAATGAGACTCAAAAATGAAAGCCTGCTCATGGAAATTAAACATGTTATCTGTGGATAACAAGTCGGACTGTGTATTTAATGTATTGTACCGCATTACGGACTATGTTGGTGCTTCACAAATAAAGGATACTATTAATATAAAACATTTCAAGAGGTTAGAGAAGATATTAAACTAAAAAGGAGGGGGGAGGGACAAGAAAGAGGTAACGGACTTGACAGAATAGATAGGGATGGGTAAATAGCAAGGGGTAGTGGAGGGAAAACGGAGGGAAGTGAAAGTTTGACAAGCAGGGAGGCACAGAAATTAAATACAGGTGATACTAGAAAACTTCTAAAGACTAAATCCAATTGAAGTAGAAAGGCAGGAGCAGAGAAGATCACAATAGCACAGACTGATAAAAACCTTAAATGCATGCTAGCTAATGCAAGAAACCTGACAGATAAAATGTGTGAGCTTGAGGGAGCAGTATGATATGATATCATAGGCATTACTGAAACATGGTGGGATGAAACTCATGACTGGGCAGTTCATTTAGACGGTTATTCCCTTTTTCTGAAGGATTGAGCAAATATAAGAAGAAAGGGAATATATTTATATATTAAACCAGATCTATAACTTATTACTGTATAAGGGAAGATGTTTATGAAGGGAATGATGAAAATGTAGAGACCTTGTGGATAGAAATAAGCAGTGGAGGTAAATGTACAAAGAAAATGTTTGTAGGGATATGCTATAAACCACCAAATATCTGTGAGATTGAGAAAAACTTTTACAAATGGAGAACGCATCAAAGCTAGGTCACAAGAATTTTAGCCGATAACGTAAGTAAGATTCTTTGTTTGTCCTTATTATTTTTATGAAATGGCCTGTATTTATTGTAACTATGTTCTTGTAATAATCTTTTTCTGTAACCTAAGTACTGTAATTTCTCTATATTCAAGCTAAACTTTGAAAAGTAATACTTTGGTTCTTTTTCTGTGTGTTCAGTCAGCGGTGCGCAAACTGGGGTTCGCTGCAGTTTTAGAGGTCCGCGCTTTCCCGCATGCATTTAATTGAAATACCGGGGGATCGCTCAAGGCCTCTATAATACACTTATCTTCCTTTCCAGCGATGCGTCGTCCTGATAACCCGGCATCACATGATGCAGAGGGGTCGCGTGTTGCCATGTTACCATGGCGACGTGATGTCGCATGACCCTGCGCGTCATAAGACGCCAGGGTCGAGAGGGGGGGGGGAGCAAGGCACCAAGGAGGGCAAGCAGGGGTGCGAACGGGAAAATTTGCGCACCCGAGTTAAGTGCATAGTTTTTTTTTAGGAAACAGTGAACCAAGGTTCTGTACATAAATATTGTAATAATACCTGTGGTGATGGCAGCGGTTAAATAAATATATTGTAACAGAGTAAGGGTAAATATTAATTCAATGAAAGTACATTGCGGAGAAGAAAGGCGAGATGGCTAGAGTTGACGTGTGTATTAACTCTGGTTGCATATATGTTACATGCTCACTTGTGTGCTGTCAGTGACAGATAGTAGTACATTGGGATGGTTTGAGGGGAAATTGTATTTATTTGAGGGTCCATGGATGGAGAAAAGTGACTCGGCTGGATAGCTCTGTGTATTAACTCTTGTACCATATACAGGTCACCTGCTCACAGGTGTGCCATATGTGACACCCTCACACTCTCTAACATCGACTGATGCACCCCCGGATCCATGCGACCTCCCAACTGCTGGAAGCGCTTCCTATTGCTACTGTACCCACTCCTCCAGCCTGCGGTTCCTGCTCTTGAAACCCCGCAACACCATCTGCTGATGCTTCACTTGCCCCAGCTAGAGCAAAAAGAGCAGCAATAGAGGAGCTGGGTGCAGCAGAATCAGGTGGTGCAGCCGAAACCATATCCAGGAACAATGATTCATGATCATGGTGGACCACAACAGGCAAGAACTGGGCCCTGCTATGCCAACCCCGATGCCAGCCTGACCAACATGCACATGCAATGGGTGCTGCTGCATTTCCCTGTTGCACACCTGATCAAACAGCTGGGCCTGGGCTCAGGAAGTATCAACAGTCTCTGTCACTAGACAGTATCACCTGAGGTCAATGACACAGAGCAAATAGCTGCAGATAAAGGTTGCCCTGACATACAGTGACAGTAGGGTGACTACAGTTTCCCCAGGACAAACCGGGACACATTCTGTGCATGTGCGAATCGCAAATACTGACCACGCATGCAAGAATGGCAAGCACTGACCATACTTGCAAGAACAGCAAGCACGCATGTGCACGAGAGGCTGGAGAGGGCATCCTGCGCATGCGTGATGGGCGCTTGCCAGCTGCGCATGCATAATCGCCATTTGCCGGCTGCTCGTGCGCATGCACAACCGGCCGTGCATGAGCAATTGGCACTTGCCAGCTGCGCCTGTGCATACGTGGCTGGCAAGCACCGATCATGCATGTGTGGCCGGTGCTGTCCCAAAAACTGGGACATTTAAGATGTCGGGACTTGGGACAATGTTTCAAAAATCGGGACTGTCCCAGCTAAACCGGGACGTGTGGTCACCCTAACCTGGCAGAAAATCACTGTCCATCAAATAGGCAATAGCCTGCAAATCCGCAGCGCTGCCTAAATTTTGCCTTGGATATATAGAGCCCATTGTGTAAATCAAGATCAAAGAGCAACTTTAACTCTGTACATACATACATATATATATATATATTATAATGATGTATACTGTAAATACATGTGCGTCCGCAGAAATTTTTTCAGGGGGAGCATAATTTTAACGGCCAGTGCCCGGCGTAAAAGTGGTAGTGAGTGCACTGTGGCAAGCGAGCCCGACCAGCATAAGGGGAGTTCTCCCCCCCCGAGAAAATTTTGAAAAAAAGAGTGTGCAAATGGTGCATTTTCAAGCAAATTTGAGAAAGCTTGAAGGTTAATAAAGCAATTGTGAAAGTGTAGTTATGACATCAAAAAAGAGCAGCTACTCAGGGTTGCAGGATCTGGTGGGTGCCTAGAGAACTTGCCATGTCACTCTGGCGCTTAAGTGCAGAAATTCCAGCTGTACAACTACTTTTTAAGGCTGCTTCTCTGCGCAGGATCCTCCGACATATTGTGTGCCAGGTGGGGCACAAGAAAAAGAAATGGGGATCATTAAATACTCTGCTTATCACCGGGCTGGCGGTATTGAATAAACTGTGGGTTGTAGATGAGCAGCAGGGAGTTGAAAAATCCCTTTAAAGTTCTCCTGCTAGGAGATCCAGGCTTTCCTTGCATAATGCATAGTTATATTGGTAAGATGAGATTTGTGAACTTCAAATAACTCACCTACAATGCACTATTTATTGAATACAGCCCTGTATGCAGTATTAGAAACTTGAAAAAGGAAAAGTGTATGTGTGTGGCACTTCTCTTATATATACTTCTAATCAAAAAAAGACCCTTCAGTACTGCAAAACTAAATCTTTTTCAAAAAAGCAAGGAAAACAGAATGTTTTCTTTATATAACCCTCACCATATAGGGTTTCCCCTTGGTGGCATGCTTCATCATTGGGTCCATCCCGTTCCGCTGCGGAACGGGGAGTGCTGCGACCTACGAGCTACAGTATGTGGGAGCACTTATTAGTATGACTGTACACACACATACAATATATATATATATATATATATATATATATACTGTAGTGCCAGATTTCACTTGCCACAGCACTAGATTGCATCCACAGCAGCAGATTGCACCTAAAACACTTGCCACACAGAACCAGTTATAACCCCACAGCACTTTGCCTTAGCATTGGATGGCATCCACATCATTCACCAGATATAATCCAACCCCCCGTTTTTCTGAGTGCTTGCTTGCTTTCCCTCGTTTTTCACTGTCTGCTTCTCCTTGTTTTTTCAACAACACACAAGACACAGCGCAGGTTTTTTTTGTATCATGTGCTCCCTCTCTCTCCCCATCTTTCTTTTTCCATCCATAGTAGCATCATGCTCCTTTGTCTCTCTTTTGCTGTATCTATTTTACTTTTACTCTCTCTCTCGCTGCTCTGTCACTCTCACCCTGCCCCTGTCTTGCTTTTTCCATAATATTTCTCTATTCTCTCAGAATCTTTCTCACACTCTATTCAGCTCAGCTTAATAAATAGCCACCATGATGCATGTGGTGGCACTGGCACCCAGCGAAACGTCGCGTTGTCTTTGTACCCTAATTTTCAAATTGTTGCCAATTCCAAATGCTACCTCCTGCCCCCTGAAGCAGCAAAACTACTGTGGTCTGTGGATTATTGGATTCAGATTTCAGAACTAATTGCAGTCTATTCTGCAGAGTGCCGGGGCCTATTGCGCAGAGAGAGTGCTGCAGCCTGCGTCTTCACTCTTCAGCAGACTCTCTGAACTGTGAGCCTGCGCAAATTGATGACGAGTCAGAGGAGGCGGGAGCATGATGGGCGGGAGGCCGCGTGATGAGTGTGTAGGTTAGAGTCGGAACATGATTGGTCCAACTCAGGGACTAGGTCATCGAGGGACGGCGGCGGCTCTCTCATTGGTAGCGCTCAGCTACCAATGATGAGTGGACTTGTTGGCACCGGCACCGCCTCAGCGCAATGGTGGGCCCGGCCGCGGCACAGATTGGTCCCGACTTGGGGGTGAGGCGACTCTCATTGGTAGGTAGTGCTACCAATGAGAGCCGCCTCACTCCCGAGTGCTACCAATGACAGTGCGCTGCGCTTCCTCCTGCGTAGCAGCGTAGGCTAGCCTACCACTAGCTGCCTGCCACGGCGCCAGGGGGTCCCACCCACATCTGTCCCGGTCCTCCCGGAGTCTGTTTTTGGCGTTTATAGCACCGTTAACATACTGTATGGTGCCATAAATGCCAAAAACAGTCCGGGACTTGCTAGTGATCCTGGGTGGGGGGGGGGGGGGGGAGAGGGGTGCAAGCACCCCCCCTTGCCCCCTCCTGCGGACGCCCATGTGTAAATATATATATATATATACACACTCCTTTTACTTCAAGTATTTTGGTTTCTAAAACTATAAGAAATGACGTTAAGATACATTATCTTTCATTGATAGTTACACAATCTATAAATCGGATGTAAATTACGTAAGTACTTTCATTATCCAAGTTCTATACCACAGTAAAACATTTATTTATTACTGTATTTTATTTCAACATATAACAGAATTCTTTGAGTATTCCTCCATTTTGAAATACAGTATAAAATGATTACATGCTCGTTTTCTAACCATAGTAACCGTATAACACGATTTGCAAAACCTGAAATTAGATTTAGAACTGCTATTTCAGTTTCTGAATAAAGTGCTTATTATCCATTTGCTCACTCCTTAAGAAAAAAGGACAATGCCCATATCATGCTGATTCTGTATAACATGGGTTTTTTGATTATTATAAATAATATATCATCTGGTGTTAATTGATTAAAGTCATGTTTTCTGTTGCAAATCTTGGCTTTGGTGGAGTTTCTCTCACAAGAACAATTTTAAAATCTCAAGAGCATATTTTCAGTCTTGTAATATTAGTAACGAATACTGTGGGATGGTTTTTCATTTCATCATCTTCCACTTCGTTTTTAATCTCAAACTGGAAGCTGTAATGTTTGCAGTAAACTCCTCCATATACCTGATTTTTCCTGCACCAGCAACACAAACTTTTATCACTTTCAATATATTTGAACATATATTTAAATTATTTTGCAAACACTTTTTACGGCTATTGCTTTACCTGAACTAAATGAACGAAATGCTATTCTATGAAATAACAAGTACAAAATCAGTATATACAACAAAATAACTCATTTTGCAGTGACATTTGGAGGAGTGATTCATATCATAGTATAAGTGGTCAACATGAATTATCGAATATCGAACTATGGGGCCTATGCAGAGAGCAGCGAATTTTAAAATTGGCGAGTTTAATAAAAAGTAGCTTTTTTGGAGAGTTTTATTCTCCATATGCAGAAATGTGCGAATTCTGCTATGTTTAACATGAATGCGTGTGGCGAGTTTTAATTGGCGAGATGCGCGCTGCAGAAATGTGTTAAAAAAAATTTGCGCCTTTTTTTTTCCTTTGTTATGGCCGCGAGCGGCAGCTTCTTGCCAACTTTTCCTGGCGAGGCAAAAAGGAGACAATCGCGCCATTTTATTGGCGCGAACAGCCGCTAGATGCCGTTCGCGCCTCTCTGCATTAGGATATTTTTAAAACTGGCGAGATGGAGGTTCTCGCCAGCCGCGAGGCGAGTTTTAGAAATAGAAAAAAAAAATTGCCGCGTTTTTCGTAACTCGCCATTTTCTGCTGTTTTCTGCGCGATTTTCTCCAAAAAATGGCGAGTTTTGAAATAGCGCTGCTCTCTGCATAGGCCCCTATGATAGTTATATACAGTATAAGTACCAAAATATAACAAATCTATAACAAAAAGATGAGGAAACTAGACTCCCTAATAACTCCTGCAGGAGTCAGGGATAATTGGGTGTCATTAGAGGTCAAACTGGGAAGCAGGGATACTACCCTGTACTATTTTTCGGTTAACTCCTCCACCCCAGGGCTTACCTGTTCTGTGGTTTCAGGAGATGGAAGAGCACTCTCTTTGGCTGATGTATAGCCCCATCAGATTTTTGAATGTTCCCGGTGCACTAAATGCTGCCTCTCTTTTTAAGCCTGCCCCCACTGTCCCAAAAGTAAATAGAGCAAGGCTTATAGAAAACATGGAGTCCATCTGAGGTCCAATGGGCCTGAAGATTAGCCTGGGACACAGCTCTCCCTTTCCTTGGAACCAGAATGGGTAAACACGGTGGCTGGAGGGATTAATTAGTTCATATATTTTGTAGGGGAGGGGGCCCCTGCTTCCCCCTGTGGTGCCCTATGATACCCGGTCCCCCTTCCTTCTGTATGGGGGTAGGGATGAATTCAAAGGGCATATAGAGGAAGAGGGGCGGGATCTCTACAAAGATTTATTTTATTCTTTATTTTTTTATAAATCGAATCACCTTTATTGATATAAATTATAATTGTTTCTGGGGTATGCCTGGGATTCCTGATGATCAGATGTAACCTGTGTGGGCAAAATAAGAGCAGAAAGGAGGAGGACGTTTATAAACCTTAAAGGGGCTGTTAATGTGTTAAACTTCCACAGTGACTCCAATGGGAGTTTCCATGTGACATTTGGGATTTTTGAGCTCACCATTTTACCTAGTTAGATTTTCATTGAACGTGAGTCAGGAGCCCAACATCCCCCATAACTCTACCTGAGGTGCTGGACTCATTTATTTCACCATCTCCATTTGGATTGACATTATTTTCATCTGGTTTTTCACCATTTCATAGGGAGTTTTTAACAGAGTTAAAGGGAAGTATCATTGGACATTTTTTTGCCCCTTGGGAACGAGCCTGAAGAAGGGGTTTTCACCCTGAAACGTTACCCTCTTTCCCCTGTATCACCACATTTGTTTCAGAATTCAGAATCCTTTCTTGTGAAGATAAGGGAAAGAAAAGGAAGGAAGGAAGGAAGGAGGGAAGGAAAATTAAACCCCAAAGACAATAAACCAAGATGTAAATTAGGGCTGTCAAGAATGAACCAAGAGACAGAGAGAGTACAATTTAAACCAGATACATTAAAGTTAGAGGCATACTGTATTTATAATTAGATACAATAGAGAGGGCGAGAGAGAGAGAAAGTTATCTTTCCAACACACTAGCTGACCTGTTGACAAAGTTTTGCACATCATAAATTATGTCGTTGGAGAATTGGAACTTGATTATTATAGTCAAATCCATCAACATGTGTTTATTTTGTGTGCTTGTATTCGTAGAGATTTTATGAGAAATTATTCTAAAATGCTGCCTTTCCACCACTTTTAATATTGAGATGATTTCTCTGCTAACAGTAGTTTCTTGAACAGATATTGCTTGCAAAGAAACTACAGTGACCTTTACAAACAACCTGGTAGGCAAAAAGTTTTGAGGTAATATGGTTATGGAATGTTTTTAGAAATCAATGTACCACAGAGTAAATCAGATTAGCATTCTTCTGAGGTGTGAAGGGTGTTCCCTGGGGTAAGTACTTTCAATATGAACTATGAATATCCAGCACTTCAAGCATAATGTAGACTAAGAAAAATAGTATGGTCTATTCTTCTCATTCTTGCATTGCAAGAAGAAAATAAGAAGGGTATGTTCTTTGAAATATATTATGTAGCTCTGCTGCATATGTAACTTTGCAGTATTAATGTAATTACACAAATTATTGCTACAAGAAAGAAATCAGATACATTTGTAAGAGACGACTTATTACAGAATAACACAAACAAATTAAATAATATTATGAAAGTAGTACTCCTAGGTGAGTGCAGATATAAAGTTTCACATATTATATTTACTGAAACATATAATTCATGTTTAATTCAAAGGGGAAACAAAAACATATTTTCATGAATGGGCTATAATAAATCCTTTCATTCTGGAAGCTTTTTTTAGTCTCTATATTGAGCGGTACAATGCATTCTTCTCCCTTGTTGCATTGATTTCTAGTTAGAATACGGGGCTTCCCGCTTTCTCTCTCTAACCTCTTCTTTTGGCCATCAACAGTGGACTGCAGCCAGCACCCACAAGGATGGCCACTACTTAGACCTGGTTTTCACTAAAAACTTCTCTCTCTCCGATTTCTCCATTTCCCCTTTTCCTCTCTCTGACCATCACCTCATCTCATTCTCTCTATCTCGCTTCTCCCCTTTTCCACCTCCATCTACCGCGCGTTTCTGCATAAACCTGCGTTTTTTTCACTTACCTGACTTTGAGTCCACTTCACGCTCCTCCCTCTCCTCTCTCAGCTCTGCTACTGACCCTGACAACCTGGTCAGGAACTACAACTCTGCCTTGTCCTCCTCTCTTGATCTACATGCCCCAGTTTCTCTCTGCTGCCCTCGCCCTTCTAACCCTAGACCCTGGCTAAATTCCCACACACGCATGCTGTGTTCCTGCACTCGTTCCTCTGAACGCCTCTGGAGGAAATCTCATACTCTCGCAGACTTCCTTCACTATAAATTTATGCTATCCTGTTTCAACTCTGCCCTCTCGCAAGCTAAACAAGCCTACTTTTCTTCACTAATCAACATGCACAAGTCTAACCCATGCCGACTGTTCTCTGTCTTTGATACTCTACTCAAACCACCCTCAGCTGCCTCTCCTTCCTCCATCTCCGCTCAGGACTTTGCTGACTATTTTAAGGAAAAGGTGGAATCCATACGTCAGAACATCCCCTCTGTTTCTTCCTCCCATCCTACACCTCTTCCTAACTCTCCTCCTGCCTTCGTTGACTCTTTTTCCACTGTCTCAGAGGAGGATGTGTAGCTGTTGATCGCCTCTTCTCCCTCTACCACTTGCTCTCTTGACCCCATTCCCTCCCATCTCCTAAAACCTTTTGGTCCTACTATAATCCCTACGCTCACACACATTTTTAACTCCTCCCTCTGCTCTGGAACCTTTCCATCCTCCTTCAAACATGCAACAGTTATACCATTACTCAAAAACAGCAAGCTTGACCCTACCTGTCTTTCTAAATATCGACCTGTCTCCCTCCTGCCTTTTGCCTCTAAACTCCTTGAACGTCTTGTATTCTCTCGCTTGCTCCATTTTCTCAACACCTATTCTCTCCTAGACCCTCTACAATATGGCTTCCGCACTGCTCACTCCACGGAAACAGCCCTCACTAAAATAACTGATGACCTCCATGCTGCCAAAGACAGAGGTCATTACACTCTACTCATATTACTCGACCTCTCTGCAGCATTTGACACCGTGGACCACCCTCTTCTCCTTCACATTCTCCATACTCTCGGTTTTCGGAACAAAGCTCTATCCTGGATCTCATCCTACCTCTCCCATCGTACTTTCAGTGTCTCTTCTGCTAACACCTCCTCCTCCTCTATTGATCTCTCTATGGGGGTACCTCAGGGCTCTGTCCTGGGACCTCTTCTCTTTTCTCTGTACATACTCTCTCTAGGTGACCTAATAACATCTTTTGGGTTTAAATATCACCTCTATGCTGACGACACACAAATGTCCTTTTCAACACCCGACCTTACACCTGCTGTACAAACCAAAGTTTCTGAATGTCTCTCTGCTATATCATCCTGGATGGCCCTCCGCCACCTTAAACTTAACATGGCTAAAACAGAGCTCCTCATACTTCCTCCCAAACCTGGCCCTACTGCTTCCTTCCACATTACTGTTGGAACTACGATTATTCACCCAGTAGCCCAAGCACACTGCCTAGGGGTCACACTCGACTCCTCTCTCACATTCGCCCCTCACATTCAAAACATATCTAAAACCTGTCGCTTTTTCCTCCGCAATATAACAAAGATACGCCCTTTCCTCTGTTGCTCGACTGCTAAAACTCTGACTCAGGCCCTCATTCTCTCCCGTCTTGATTACTGTAACCTCCTGCTGTCCGGCCTTCCTGCCTCTCACCTGTCTCCCCTACAATCTATCCTAAACGCTGCTGCCAGAATCACTCTACTCTTTCCTAGATCTGTCTCAGCATCTCCCCTCATGAAATCCCTCTCCTGGCTTCCGATCAAATCCCGCATCTCACACTCCATTCTTCTCCTCACTTTTAAAGCTTTAGACTCTTCTGCCCCTCCTTACATCTCAGCCCTAATTTCTAGTTATGCACCATCCAGACTCTTGCGTTCTTCTCAAGGATGTCTTCTTTCTACCCCCTTTGTATCTAAAGCCCTCTCCCGCCTTAACCCTTTTTCACTGACTGCCCCAAACCTCTGGAATGCCCTTCCCCTCAATACCCAACTAGCACCCTCTCTATCTACCTTTAAGACCCACCTTAAGACTCACTTGCTTAAAGAAGCATATGAATAGCACTGTGGATATTCTGAACACATGATACATAAAGCTTGGCCCCCTGCAGACACACTTACCAGAACTCCCTCCTACTGTCTCTGTAAGTTCTCCTTATCTACCAATTAGACTGTAAGCTCCTCGGGGCAGGGACTCCTCTTCCTTAATGTTACTTTTATGTCTAAAGCACTTATTCCCATGATCTGTTATTTATATTATCTGTTATCTATTTGATTACCACATGTATTACTACTGTGAAGCGCTATTTACCTTAATGGCGCTATATAAATAAAGACATACAATACAATACCCAGGATCCTCCTAGGTTCAATGCAAAATCAAAAGAAACATCCGTCTGATTAAGCAAATGTCCAGAACAGTTGCCCTGACCACATACTGTGTCAGAAAAGAGACATACAAATGTTGTCTGTACTGTACCCTGCAAGGATCGGTCCAGGAATTTTTGTAATTTATCAGTATAAAAAAAATTATTAAAGATTATGGCTAGAATAAATATATTTGCCAATTAACCTTTAATTACGCAGCACGCTTTTATTCTTTAACTTCTGATTAAATAAACAGTATAAAATGAAAGCGTGAAATGCCACAAGACAAATGATTAACATGCTACACCAATGACCGGTCTACATACTGTATACAGTATACTGTAGGCCCTGTTTTTTAGTGGAAAACTGGTTCATTCTTGTTCAAGCAAAAAGGCATACAGTACATAAGCACTACATGGGGTCTACAGTAAGTGCCAAAGTAAAATAGGGGGGAGGCAAAACATTTTGGGGGACTAAACTAAAAGAAACAGAGATGTATCAAACAAAAACACTTGTTTAAAATTGGATTTACTGTATTTAGTTGATACATCTTGTGTAGTTTTTTTCTCCCTGGATTACACCAGTTTTGCCTTAATACGTAGACCCCCAAATGGATTTATTGCATTTATATCCATTGACAATAAAATACTGTCCAACGAAGGCAGTCAAGAGGACACCTTTCCATTCCCTCACATAATTCCCCGAGATTCCCAACTCAATAATCCACATGTTGTTCTTATATTCCATGCTGATCTCCTAAATATGAGTAGCATCCCCAACTGAGGCCATCCATAACTTGTGCCGTTTGTCCCCTTTTCTGCCCTTAACTGAACTGAACTCAAAGATATTGTGATTCCTTTTTCTCTGACCAATTATCTGTGATGGCAGCTCGAGGTTCTTTTAAAGCTGCAGTTCAAGCTGCTATTTCCAAAAATAATAAAATTTAAAAATATATATATATATACAGTATATAAAAAATATATATTTTTCCCCCATTCAATATGTGCATCAATACAATCTGCACACTGACAAATGATTAGCTAAACTGCAGATCGATCTGTTCTCCTTTAATCAATTGCTTGCTCAGGGTTATTTAATTCAGTTCTTGCACAGCATTGTGGGCAATGTAGTCCCGGAATATACTTGACTGGGCAGTTACTAGATACAACTGGTGCACTGCCTAGAGAGAGGGTGGGGCTCAAGAGTCAGAGTTTATCCGAAGGGGAAGGGGCTGTCACTTTGGAAATGCTTCCAACATTAGAAACATTAAAAAATGTGTTTAAAACATTTTTTTTTAATGCTAAACGTATTTTCTCATAGCACAGAAATTATTTATTTAAAAAAAAAAAAACACATGTAGGATATTGCTTGGACTGCTGCTTTAAGGGTAGTAAAATATCTCATTACTTTCATCTCTAAATTGTTGGGGAAACAATAATAAACTATTGACATAAATGCTTACAAATGTCTGATTGGTGTTGCCTCTGCCTGCATCCCTTGGCAACATGAAGGGGGTTATTTATCACCACCCTGCTGCCAAACTGGGGTAAATACTGCTCCACATTCCTTACTTTTGTCAATGGGATTCCTTTTCTTTGGTAAATCTGGTGCAATTTTATGCTCCAGTTTTGTAGATTGGCGACTTTGATACTGTAATAAACCACCATCGAGTCTTGCCAAATTCATTGCTGACTTGTAGCTGAATTGTAATGTATGCCTACTGTACGTTAAAATCAGATTGCGCGTGAGTCATTTGAACGGTGTTGTAATAAACAAAGTCTATAGTAAAAATGTCACTACCTGCAATAGATCTTGTTCGACCACTGGGACCAATAAGGATTCCTACCGCTTCACTGTACTATATTCACATCCACTTACTGCACCTCTTTCAGCTGATAATGTAGTGGTAAAAAAATATTTACAAATTATACAATTACAGTACATGTTTTTGTAGCAAAGACGATGTGGCTTGTGCCTATGTAATCAGACAAATCAGACTCTTTGACAAAGTCCCTGTGCGGACGAAACGCGTCAGAGGGCTGAGGGGGGACTCCTTCTCCCCTTTTTTATCCATGTTTGCCGGGAACCAATAAAGGCTTTTATATTTTTATATTTTTTGCACAGTCCAGCCTTCTTGCCATTTTTTGTCCAAGCAGTGCCCGCTGATTACTTTCCTATGGAGAGGATATCCTGCTACCAAATTATACAATTACAGTACATGTTTTTGTAGCAAAGGCGATGTGGCTTTTGTCTATGTAATCAGACTAATATATATATATATATATATATACACTAATATATATATATATATTAATTGTGCGTCAATTTTAGAGCTAAAAAGTAATACAAACCTTCATAAAATGTGTCGTATATACAGTATGAAGATGCATAATGTGTTGTTGTATAGGATTTTTGATGATTCATATTGAATACCTAACAATTTAAATTAAAACAGAATTATGTGTATTTTTTTTATTTATAACTAGTATTCGTAAATATAAATGATTTGTGTAATATTATTATAATAGCATAACTATGAAAATAATATATTATGGTAAACTACAATATATAATGAAATATTCCTGCTGTGTAAAAAACATTTTTGGGTTGATACGTCACACCTTTAATTATGTACTATTAACATACTTTATAGAGTTTAAGTTTAACTTGCCGGATAATCTTCAAACACGGTTTTCTCTTTTTCTTTGGCGCACAGTAAAACAATATTTCAGTACGTACCATTTATTTACATCTGCATGTCTAGCACGGGCCATTTCCGTGCGTCCCCATCAATGAAAAGACACATTTTTGACACTGATGGCGCAGATTGAGAAAAATCAGGTTAGTACATAGGCGCCCAATATAAAATAAGATTTCCTTGCGCCAATATTTTGCCAAAAAAGTTGTTTGCGATCCTTAGTACATAGTATGTTTAAGGAAATTAGAACACAGCACACACTTTATATGTAATAATATGCCATATGTCATCACATAGCTATCAGTTATGGATACATTTAAAATTAGCGTGAGCTACTAACACCCTTTATTTTAATGCACATACTCATAGCATTTTTTTCAGCACTGGTTACAAAGGTTATGAAGACCCTTAGTGCTGACATTTATAAATTGGTCTGTGATGTTAATTTTCTATTGTTACTTCTTTACCACAGTAGTTGAACTAATTTAATGGGGAACTATAGCAACTATACTTAGTAGAATAGTGTTGTCTAGCAACAAGGATATTTAAGATGTTTATAATCTCATAGCAATTTCCAAATGATGTCCTGTTGTTATAGTTTCAAAACTGTAGGATAACAACTATTATTTAACCTATTTTTAGTCTAATATAAATTATTCATCCTGTCCTTGATCAGATATAGTTAAGATGTCAAATGACGCAAAACTGCTTTCAGTGTGGGAATAAAAGAAAAAAGATCTAATTTGCTACAATATCTATTCAGATTAGAACAACAATATCCTACTTCCTCATTAGTTTTACATTTCTTATCATTTGCACATAAAGGTAGAATATAGGGGTGCAGTCAGACAATAGTGTAATGTCACATTCGGAGATAGGAACAATATGTCACAGTCAGTTCTGCAGATACACACACCATCAACACAGTCACAATTATCTTTTGGTGGTGATGAATTTGGTGATGATGGTGATTTAGATGATCCCTGTGTAACAGGGTTGATGATCAATGGCAGTGGTGATGATGATGATGAGGGTGATTTAGATGATCCCTGTGTAACAGGGTTGATGATCAATGGCAGTGGTGATGATGATGATGAGGGTGCTAGTGCCAGCCTGAGCAGCAACAGTTTATAAAACCAGACAACATGATGTCAGTGCTAAGCAGCCAGATGTGCAACACCCTAGTGCCATAGCTGCAGGCCACAGTTAGGGAAGCGTTTGAAAAGGTGAACTAATTCCATTGCACCCATGAAAAAGCTCTGGTGCTGAATGGCAATTTACTGTAGCTAAAATGCTTGCTATGGACTTGTTGCCTTTTGAATATGTTGAATCTCAGGGGTTAAGACAGCTTATGCAAAGTGCTGAGCCACGTTGGACCATCTGAAGCACATCCTATTTCTCTAACAAGGCGCTTCCCAAACAGAAAAGTTGTTGCAGCGGTGGACGAGGCCCAGTAAAATTATTTATAAATCCTCCAACGGATTGCAGAATCCGCGGATATTACTCTTACTCTATTGGATTGCACAAATCTGCAGATTGTATTCTTACAATCATCCAACGGGTTGCGGAATCCGTGGATTGAATTGTCAGAATTCGTACGGATTGTATTCAAAATCGGTTTTGGATTAATCTGCACGGATTGAAACTGGAACAATCCATCGACGTATCTTACATGGTGGAACGGATTTTTAATAGAAGGCTTGGGAAATTCTGCAAAACAAATTTTGACAGTTTCGCCCATCTCTACTAAGGACATACTCCTTTTATTTAGTTAACATTTTGCTCACAATAATTATTGCCTGTTAACACTAATTTAGCACTCTTTTGGGTAAAACTAAAAGAAACGACTTTTATCCGTCTTGCAATATCTTTAGAGCCAGCTTTTGGCTGGAGCCAAAATATTGCAAGTTTATGAAGTATGATATGCTTATTACTGCTTAGTGAATATCAGTTTCTGGCAACAAAAAAAATGCAATTTGGGGCATTTTTTGGCTTATTGAACGGCTTTTTTTGCCAGAGTGTTATAGTACTATGAAAAGCTGTTTTAGTGCGATGTTGCCCTGTTATCTGAGCTTTGTGAATAGCAACACAGGCAATATTGCACTATATGGGCATTTTATAGTGCTATAAGCCACTTATCGAAGGTAAGAGCCCCTTAGAGTGTTATATCTGCATGAATCAATGCATTGTCCATTCCTCTAGTCTTAGCTGCATTACGTTTCTGACTCTGAATGAGTTGAGTAATACATTAAGAACAACAAGTAATTAACACTACCAGAGAGGCAGACTGTACAAGATCAACTAAAATTATCTATGCTTTGCAGCTGCATAATTAGTCACAGACAGTCTCAGACAGTCTCAGACTAACTTCTGGTTAAAGCTGTAGGATTCCTCCTTTACATGAATAACTGGGAATGGTATTGCAGCCTCTGTAGAAACCTTCCCTCTGGTCAGGTGGTATAACAAGTGTCCAAAGTTCTTTGAATGGTATTCACACGGCAGCAGTCCCCAGATTGAACAGTGACGGGGACTCTAACTACACAGAGTGTGCTCAGAAACCGGCACAGCAACAGCCGGGAGCGGTCACTCACACAACAGTGGCTCTGGTTAGAGATACCGTTGCTCCGTCGTGGTGCGCCGTATGATGACGTCACAGTCGCGTTTAGAATTAATCAAAGGCACATGGATGAAAATAGTCTCGAAAATGCCCAAAGCAATAGGAAATAGCAGCAATAACCTACTACACAAAGGTATAAATTAGATCCTACGCATTTCGTAGTATAGCAGTACTTCATCAGGGTATAAAAATGTAATTTCCCAGAGGCATTAAATACCCCTCATGCCCTACCCATTGGTCAGCTAATTAGCATAAGGCTACCAATCAAATTGGCAGGGCAGCAGTCAGTATGACTGGAGAAATGCGAATCAATTAACAATAAAACAAAAACTTTATTAATATTAACAAGGAAACTTAAAATACAGAAAGAATATGAGATAAAAGATAATCTCCAATAAAAGAAACACAATATTAAAATAAATTCAGACATAGGTGTATCACCGTGAATAAAAGGAATGGGGAAAAGTATTTAGAACAGATCAGGGAGTGTTTGTTCAATACAAAGCCCAAACATCCACATCCTCATTTAATTCTTTCGGGAATAATGTTTCTAACTTGTGAATCCAGTATGTTTCTCTGGATGAAAGGGTTTTAACCCTATCGCCTCCCCTCCTATTACACGGTATCTGTTGAATTCCCTTAAAGGTTAAACAAGAGGGATCTTTATTATGGTGGGTCAGAAAGTGTCGTGACATACTATGCTTATCAAAGCCATTTTTAATATTTCTGATGTGCTCTTGTATACGTACTTTGAGACTACGCTTAGTCCTGCCAACGTATTGATAACCGCATCCACATTCCAATAGGTAAACAATAAACCTTGAAGTACATAAAATAAAATCATCAATGGGGAAAACTTCGCTAGTTGTTTTGGATGTAATCCTATTTTTATCCGGGTGTAAGCATTTGCATATTGAGCATTTACCACAAGCATGGTTCCCTTTGGGGTTAATACCTAACCAACCTCTTTGCAATATCCTATTAGGGGTTGGGTGTATATCACTGGGAACTAACAGATTTTTTAGATTTCTAGCCCTCCTTTATATAAACCGTGGTTTACTACTCAAATGTGCCCCCAGAATTGGATCATTGCACAGGATGCCCCAATGTTTAGAAAAAATGTTCTCTATATCTTTATGGACAGAGTTAAAATCAGTTATAAAAGCCACATTAACATTAGTATTGGTTAAATTGAGTCTTATTATTTTTGTTTTTACTAGGAATCAACATTCTATTCCGATCCATATTACGTACCCGGTCAATTTCTTTTTCAAGCAGTTCCCTAGGATAACCCCTCTCTCTAAATCTATGGAAAAGCTTATTTGCCTGATCATTGTATACCTCAATATTGCTACAATTTCTTCTTAGTCTATCAAATTTTCCTCCTGGAATATTCTTTTTCCCTGTGCCTTTGATTAATTCTAAATGCGACTGTGACGTCATCATACGGCGCACCACGACGGAGCGACGGTATCTCTAACCAGAGCCACTGTTGTGTGAGTGACCGCTCCCGGCTGTTGCTGTGCCAGTTTCTGAGCACACTCTGTGTGGTTAGAGTCCCGCTCACTGTTCAATCTGGAGACCGCTGCCGTGTGAATACCATTCAAAGAACTTTGGACACTTGTTATACCACCTGACCAGAGGGAACGTTTCTACAGAGGCTGCAATATCATTCCCGGTTATCCATGTAAAGGAGGAATCCTACAGCTTTAACCTGAGGTGCCTGCCAGAGAGACCAGTTCCTGACACCTGCACCCCTACCTGTCGATTGGTAACTTGTGTGCTGTGCACACTCAATGCTTATGTTCTAGCTGAATATTTATCCCTACTTTTTATGCAATAATATTTTCATTTACTTCACTATTTGCGTTTTGCGCTGTTTTTTGTTTCCATTTCTCCAGTGCTTAGGGGGGTGCCGAGCCACCCCCTTTTATACAGCTGCAGACGCCATAATTAACCACTCGTCACGGTTATGTACAATTTTTATTTATCACACTGTGGTATTATGTGGTTTTAACTATTTAGTTTAATTAGAAGGGTTTATGGTAGTATTCACTTGCCTTTAGTCACTGTTACCCTTACTAGTGGTTATTTAGTTGCGCACTTTAAATTCTTTTCACTCAGACTAACTTGCCTGCCAGTTTCCACGATATCTATCACCACCACACCACCACAAACATCATCATTATCTTATTGCCAAATCATGCACATATGGCATCATAAATGAATTAGATTAGTTATATATTTTTTCTTGACTGACCATCTAGTGGTAGCCCAAACAATTCAGCACCCAAACTGCAGTGCTATGCCAGGAAACATAATTCCACAACACATAGTTCCACAACATAATATCTAGGATGGAATTGACCCATGACACTGCCTACAGGCCGTCCATCAGTGCCAGTTGCCACAGTGCTTGGCTTGTTTAACATTTGTATGTCCTAAACCAGATTGTTAGTTCCACAACTGGTGTTGTTCCTGACACTGGTGCACTCCCATATATTTGGATTATTATACTTTTATAATCCTTCCTTTACCTCCCTGATTTAGTGCACTGTATATTCTAGTTACAGTGCACTCGTTACTTGTCAGTTTATTTTATTCTATGTTTATGTGCTTCTCTTTTTCCTTAAAAAAACAAAAACAAAATTCCATTAGCAGAGAGTACACCTTGATAAAATAATCGACTGTTTCAATAGCCACCAATCTAACATCTAGGTTGGCAAACTCGACACAATTTTGCAGCACTTAACAGACAGGACTCCGTCTGATTAGAGTGCACAGTCAGAGAGAGAGAAAATATAATACAAATCCAATGTACAGTAATCCTTCATGATAAATCAGAAGATACTTGTTCAAAATTAATGATAACTTCAAAATCATGTTTTTAATGATTTACAATTTAACGTAGGGTTAACTTGTTGTATTTTTTCCTTCTTTTTTTTAACAAAATTGATGACTAATAGTACTACTTCAGTGTAGTTATAATTATTTATATCTGATTGAAGGCCATTAAATGCAATCATGGCCATTGAATTTGAAAAAAAGCCATTAACACTGTCTATAACTAGAAACTTGATTAATGCAATGTAATAAGTAACGAGTCTTAATTATTAAATGTCTATGATTGATGAAAGAAATTACATGCAATTTGCATATTAATGTGAGAAAAAGACATTGTCTAAATTGAACAGGTAAGTTGAACATGATGGACATATTAATGTTTTTTCGCAACCTCCTCTACTATATAAGTATGTGACAGCCTTGATCTATAAAGACATCTGCCATAAACATTTGAATGTAACAAACTTTTATAAACATTATTAACTATAATTTAAAAAAACATTTTTTTTGTAACTTTTCAACAAACTTTTTTTTCTTGGAATTTGTGTTTTTTTTCATTTCTTTTTTTTCTATAAAAAAACACATTTATTTAACCCAAAAAATACAAAGAGAGAACTTAGGGTGGGCTCAGAAATAGCAACACCGCAGAACAGCGAAAGCCGCAGTGTTAAAACCATGTCAGAGGAAAAGGCCATGTAGCAAGCAGCAGAAACAAATAGTGAGGATTTGTTTGTTGGAGATGAGAATAATATTAAGGGATGTGCAACATCCAACACTATCATGAAAAATCAATGATGGTGCATCACAACGCAACCCCAAACTTTATAAATGGGTAAGATGCAACCAGTGCAGTACGCATCTGTGTCATGATGACAGTCAAATAATTCTGTGTTCAGTATAGTGACAGACCCCGACAGTAAAGGATGAGGTAAAGAAGGGAAATTTAAAAAAAAAAAGCCAGAGGAACTGAATTGGGACTAAGCCAGTTGCTTTCAAGGTGAGGATGGAGAGGACAAGGTATCTCCATCGCCACATACTTCAGGAGGAGCAACAACAGGGACAGGGTCATCGGATTGCATTGAGGCTATTCGCAACCGCTCCAAATTGTAGAATAGTCAGGGTTTGAGCAGCCTCACATGCTTGCAGAAGGCCCATGTCCGCATCTCTTCAAGTACCTCACCCCTGCTACAAAGTGCCCACAGTATACATATTGCACCCTTGCACAATGCCCTTGCACAATGCCAATTAAACAATGTTTGTTCTGTGACACTGGATCCTATCCACTCTGAAGCCAACTTAATCTCTCTCTCACTCCCTGGTTCTGTTGTCTCTGTGGTGGTGGCAGTGAATGTGGGGGAGGAGGAGGTTCCACAGGTGGGAGATGAATGAAGAAGCAACAGAGTCACTTCTCACAGCAGGGGTGGACTGTGTAGTCTGCCTAGGCCGATCCGAGTAGGATCATCAGATTTGGAGACGTGAGAATGAGCAGATTTGCTGATGCAGTCTCTCCCAAAGGTCAGAGGGGTTGTTCTGCAAGTGTTGATGTGTCATTCACCGAGCCATGGTGAGGTAATTTGTAGAATTCCCTCACCATGGAGGTAGCTCCACTGGGAGGACGACTGCGTCCCTTTGATGCCCTGTGGAACATCAACCCCACCTACTGGAATGTTAATGAGCGAAGAGGACACAAATAACTTTTTGCTCACAGCTGCATTGAAAATCAACCACCCCAGTGTACATCTGCGTTGCCCCAAAGGCGGATAGCCTTTGTTTCAGCCGAAGGGCAGCCTAAGGGTTTGAGCCTTTTGGCTGCTGTTTGGTGATGTTAAAGTGATGGTAAAGCAGCTCTACTTCAATCAGAAAATCACAAGCCTTTTATTCCCTGTACCCAATTTTCCAACTCTATCTGTCCATGAAATGTCTGTGAATTGACTGTTTAACCTCTGCTCTTTTAATGTAACCATGTATTTTTATAACTCTGTGCCCAGAATGTACTTGAAAATGAGAGGTAACTCTCAATGTATTACTTCCTAGTAAAACTTTTTTATAAATAAATATAAATAAAAATGCCTGCGAGCTAAGGGGAAAGGCTGGAATACCATGAAGCCCAACCTGGCGACTACCACCATGAAGTCATCGAGAGGCATATCTGTGTTCTTCTTTCTCCAGGATGTTCCATGCTAAACTCATCAGAAGAGCCACCATCTCCACTACCGTTGTCACCCTCACCAAATTCAACGGATGCATAACCTTACCCTGTTGATAGGATTACAGCAATCACGACCTAACTGCTTGTAGCACCCACTGCTACCCAACCACTCCTGCCTAAAGATACTTCTCCTGAAACCCCATATCCCCACCTGATGATGCTTCATGTGCCCAAGCTAGAGCAACAAAGCAGCAGACATAGCAGACTCAGGTGGTGCAGCTGAAACCAGATCCAGTACACAGATTAAAAATCCATCATGGCGTACCACAATAGGCTAGAACTGGGCTCTATTCCAACAACCCAGACACCATCCTGACCTGCTTGTGCATGCATCACGATCTGCTGCATCTCCTGTTCACACACCTGTTCAAACAACAGCAAGAATCCTCAATCCCTGTAAATATACAGACAGAATCACCTGAGGTCAAGGACACAGAGGAAACAGCTGCTAACAAAGGTACAATGGCAAATGGAGAATAAACTCCAAGGACCGATGCTCCAAATACATGCAGGTAAGTTCTATAATATCCACAGACACTGTAATAATGAATAAGCGCTACCAATCAGTTCCCTGAGTAATTAAAACATGAGGCTGGTGGTGGAACTGTGCATAGGAGACTGACCATCAGGACGGGGCTAAAAAGTGGTAAGGAGATATGTAAACAGTATTGCCGTGTTCCCCACGTGGAACTGAATAGACAGCAAACAATCACTATTCTCCACCAATACCCTCACGTATCCCGGCGTCCCAAGCACAGCCAAACAGACCCGTAAAGAGTGAGTACTCACAACTCATCGAGTTCAATCCTCAAGCGCTGTATGCTGGGAAACCAATCAGGTACGCAGTAGAGCGTGCTCCAGCCCGAAATTCAAAAGGGAAAGAAGGTATTGCAATGGCGGTTCACAGCTCACCGTGGGGGTACGATAAAAATGTTCCAAACGCAATTAGAAAAAAGGTTTTTTATTCAGTGCATGTAGAGACAATTCTGCCACAGAGTAACTCTGACGCGTTTCGTCCAACCAAATTTGTCAAATTCCTATTGGTTGGATGAAACGCGTCAGAGTTACTCTGTGGCAGAATTGTCTCTACATGCACTGAATAAACAACCTTTTTTCTAATTGCGTTTGGAAACATTTTGATCGTACCCCCGCGCTGAGCTGTGAACCGCCATTGCAATACCTTCTTTCCCTGCTAACAAAGGTAGCCCTGACAGAAACGCACTCTCCAACAAATAGGCAAGTCTGCAAATCCTCCATTCTACCTGCTGCTTTTAAGATAGAGCTACTTGCCAACACACCCTGTTCTTCTGACACAGGCTGAAAAGCAATAGGCGCAGCAGGTTCCTGAGGCATGCACAGCAGCCACTGTACTATAGCTGGTACCAGAATAAAAATACACTGGTACACTGACCATTGCCCTTGCTGCTCCAACCTCATTGCTACTGTAAATCAGTCTGAGGAAAAAGTCCTCCTCAGTCTCACAGGAGGGGCAAGGCAGAACCCCTCCTGCCCTGGATGCCACCAATCATTCAAAAAAACAATTTCAACAAAATTAATTAATTTTAATAATAATAATAATAATCTATCTAGCTTTATCTCTTTCTCCATCTCTCTCCCCTTCCCCACCACACCCAGTCCCGCACACCCTCTCCCTTCCCTCATCAGAAAGTGTGACAAACAGGAAGGAAGTGGTAGTGGCAATATAAATGCTTTCGATTTCGGACTCCGTGTAATCCGTGAAATGGATTCCAGCCATGGATTCTGCCGAAGCTACGTGGCAAGAGCCAATCAACAGATTACGAGACTTCCACATGGATTTAAGAGGCTGCAATCCGCTTTCCTCCTTCAGATCAGACTGCACCCAAAAAGCAGGGGAAAATCCACAAAGCTGATTCTGACAAGTTAACTCATTTGTAATTACTACCAAAATATTTTAGGTTAACAGACCTCTGCTTAAACCCTTTCACTGCCAGAGGAACCTGCAACATATTGCGAAGTAATGGAGCTCAGTAAATGTAAGGTGGGGATAATTAGAATGTCAGAAGCAGGGCAGTGGTTGAGCCAATAAGATACAGTAGGTGAGACATTTTTAAGTAACTATTACAGAAGGAGAATATGGCGCCAAAAACATAGATTGTAAACTCATCTGGGCAGGGACTGTGTCTGTAAAAATTTCTATGTGCTGCATACTGCACATTATACTGTAATTGTGAAGTACTTTGAGTACCATTGAGAGAAAAACGCTATTAGAAATAATGTTATTATTATTATTAGTAAGTACAGAAGTTTGCCTCAACCCACGGAACCTATTTTAAAGCAGCAGTCCAAGCTGACGTTTTCTTTTTCTTTAATGTGTGCATCAATACAATCCACATGATAAGTAATAAGCTAAGTTGCCGATTGATCGGCGAAGATTTGGCTCAGGGGTTCACTAAGTGGCTGTAAGTGCAGCAGTAGAGAACCAAAGATGCAAAGTTCTGTGGGGAAGATCATGTGACCAGGCAGTCACTAAATACAATTGGTGCAATGCTAGAGAGAGTGCAGGGCTCAAAAAGGGGTATGTCAAAGCCTGTTTCAGAAGAGGAAGAGGATGTGACTTTGTAAATGGCCGCAGGAGGTTAAAGGAGGCCGCCATTGTAGAAACAAAAAATGCTTGTTACATTATAGTATATTAAAATAAAGAAAAACCTGGCGCCAAATAGTCAGTGGAATGTCCTGTACTCCTCAAGGGATCCGCACACTTGCTCGACAGACCATGCAAAGAAAAGAACACAAACAAACAAAAATCATAGCGCAACACTGTAGGGTAAGCAGTACTGCACTAATACACACAAACAGTTAAGAATCCTAGCGATTATTAAAATAATTATTTATTAAAAAGAACTATGCCAAGACCGACAATGGCAAATACAAGGAACCGCAGGTCATCCGGAGCACAAAAATTGGAGCCCTACTTACATACAGCAAGGTTTAAGCTCGCATGGTAGGAACAAGTCCTAGGTAGAGATGATCTCCCTGGCAGGTGATGCCTCTGCTCCACTGCGGCTCAGACACCAGTCAGTCCTTACGATGGTAACCGGAACAGCTCTGGCCGTGGGGGCTGGTGTGCGGGGTCCACAGCTCTGCACCGCGTGTAGACACACGCCTCACTTCCTCCTACGGAGCAACAGGAAGTCTCTGCGCGCCCGCGCGCGATAGTGCCCGTTGCCTTAAAGGAACAGCTGGCAGGCTGAAGGGAAAGTTGGGCTCCAAGGCCAAATGTCCTTAAACGTCCAAAGTCAGTCAAATAGTGGCTGTGCCACTAGCCCTACGCGTTTCGTAGATGTCACTCTACTTCCTCAGGGGCTGAAAACAATGATACTTGGTGACACATAGATATACCCTAGCCAATTAAAATTAATTGATCGTTTATAATTAAAACAGCCTGTATGTCATTAGTACCAAATCACTACATGGACTCTTAGACATACATGACATCAAACACATAAAAAACACATAAAAAACACATAGAAACAACAGTACCAGCATATGTCAAAACATGTATATACCCTAATGTCATATGCATATTAAGTAAACCTACAGAGGTATGAAAATATTCAAACTCTCCCCTTGGGTATAGTTAATTGCTACACAAACTCCTTTTGCTTTTAATTTAACAGGTTCTGCACTAGTCACTGACACAAAAGTTAACTCTCTCCTCACTTTTATCACTAGACCAATCTATTTCCCTAGAAAAGAACCCATGTCATGTATGTCTAAGAGTCCATGTAGTGATTTGGTACTAATGACATACAGGCTGTTTTAATTATAAACGATCAATTAATTTTAATTGGCTAGGGTATATCTATGTGTCACCAAGTATCATTGTTTTCAGCCCCTGAGGAAGTAGAGTGACATCTACGAAACGCGTAGGGCTAGTGGCACAGCCACTATTTGACTGACTTTGGACGTTTAAGGACATTTGGCCTTGGAGCCCAACTTTCCCTTCAGCCTGCCAGCTGTTCCTTTAAGGCAACGGGCACTATCGCGCGCGGGCGCGCAGAGACTTCCTGTTGCTCCGTAGGAGGAAGTGAGGCGTGTGTCTACACGCGGTGCAGAGCTGTGGACCCCGCACACCAGCCCCCACGGCCGGAGCTGTTCCGGTTACCATCGTAAGGACTGACTGGTGTCTGAGCCGCAGTGGAGCAGAGGCATCACCTGCCAGGGAGATCATCTCTACCTAGGACTTGTTCCTACCATGCGAGCTTAAACCTTGCTGTATGTAAGTAGGGCTCCAATTTTTGTGCTCCGGATGACCTGCGGTTCCTTGTATTTGCCATTGTCGGTCTTGGCATAGTTCTTTTTAATAAATAATTATTTTAATAATCGCTAGGATTCTTAACTGTTTGTGTGTATTAGTGCTGTACTGCTTACCCTACAGTGTTGCGCTATGATTTTTGTTTGTTTGTGTTCTTTTCTTTGCATGGTCTGTCGAGCAAGTGTGCGGATCCCTTGAGGAGTACAGGACATTCCACTGACTATTTGGCGCCAGGTTTTTCTTTATTTTGGTTTATTCTGTTAGTACTGGCAGTATCACCGGGCAGCCATCCTTTATTATAAGTTTTTTAATATCACACTGTGTATTACACTTTAGCGCTAGTTCACATTTTTTTTCTTCACCATTTCTGTATTATTGTATAAGTTTGTGTAGCAGCTTTAGTTAAAATGAATACTTTATTTCATTCACGTTCAAAGAGGGGTTTCAACATTGACCAGATTTTCAGTAATCAAGAAGGAATTCCCATATCGGAATCTCCTAAAGCAGACTTTCATCCGCTCATTAATGAGCTTGAAAGACTGCTTACTATAGAAACAAAGCAACTATGGGAAGTCATAGCACTTAGCAAGTATGGTGAATTTAACCGTATACCGCGTGGTTTAAGGATATTCAAACCTCCCACGACAGATTCTAATAATGAAGCATTCATGGGGGACTGGAATAAAGCCCTAGACGAATGCTCATTTAAATTAATGCAAATATTGATATCTCAAAGAAAGAAAACACTTTCTCAATTGGATGAGCAAATCAATGCTCTTCAGATCAAACTGGAAGAATTCCAGGATGACCAAGAGTTACTAGCTCTAGAGCCAGCAGTCAAGAAGCGACTTGACAAAATGGAAACAGAGCTAGTGAACAATAAACAAATCAAATTTCTACGCGATAATGTAGATTACGATACAGGGTGCTATAGGAATTGGAAACAAGATACGAGA
The DNA here is from genome assembly GCF_040206685.1 of Ascaphus truei. Classification (NCBI taxonomy): domain Eukaryota; kingdom Metazoa; phylum Chordata; class Amphibia; order Anura; family Ascaphidae; genus Ascaphus; species Ascaphus truei. Next base: position 230,678,153 of record NC_134485.1, on the reverse strand, counting down.
GAATATAAAGATAAAAAGAATTATCATTCCAATTCCAATAAGAATAAATACAGGAATAAGAAGGCATATCATGATAAAGCCTTTGTTAATAGCCCCAGTAATCATACCTCTACTATCAGTAAGCCGAATCCCCCCCAACCCAAACCCACACTACCCATTCACAATACTCAGCAGTTTATTCTACAACGTAAACCTAATCCCATCACTAAGAATGCACCCAATGCAGTAATCCAACAGGCACCTATCCCTACTCACAATCAATTTGAAATTTTATCCATGGATGAGACTGTGGTAGAGGCAGAAGAAAGCATATATCAGCATCTCCCCCCCCAAAGCAGTAAGCAAGCTTTCTCTTTTTTAGAGTGGAGGAAGGAGAGGGAGCATATATTTCCGGAAGTAAAGGTCACCAAAGTTACAAAACCCCCTTTAGATTCTCTGCTTCATACTCACAAAAAAAGAAAAAACGAGTCAGAGGGAGAAGAGGAGGTAGGAACAAAAGAAGTAACTTAAAATCTGGTAACAGAGATAGCTGTAAAAATATTTTTAACATAAGCAAGTATCCTCTGAATGATACTGAAAAGATAGTCTTGGGCAAGGGACTCACATTCGCACCTGTGTGTGGGCCCAACAGCTTCAATCTGTTTATTGATGTGCAAAAATTTGCTAGAAAACTAGCTCTAAAGAAATATTTTGCTAAAGATGCCATCAGTAACCAGATTGAATTAGGGAGTATGAGCAATATATGCAGCACTGCTCCCTTTAGGAAACAATCCACTTTCAACCCCAAGTTTGTCCAGGGTCATTTTGTCAACACGTTTGTTGAAATGGTTTCCAGAGATTTGGAACAGTCGAGTCGCACTTTCAAGATTAAAAAAGATAACCTCAATCTGGAAGAAAAGCTGGCAGTAAAATCACTAGCCAGCAACGAGTCGATTGTAATCAAACCAGCTGACAAGGGGGGGGGAGTGGTAGTGATGGACAGTACCTACTACGTCCAAGAATCATCAAGATTGCTTGGTGACACTGCCACTTACCTCCCCCTTGACAATGACCCTACGGACATCTATCATTCAGAGCTTGTTGCCCTTTTAAATAGAGGTTTGACCAGTCAAGCTATCACGCAGGATGAATATGACTTTTTAAATAATTTGCACCCACGAATACCAATGTTTTATTTTATTCCCAAAATTCACAAGGACCTCCACCACCCGCCAGGTCGACCTATTATTTCTGGAATTCAATCACTCACATCAAATTTATCACAATTTATTGATTATTATTTACAGCCACTTGTAGTCAAATTAAAATCACATTTAAAAGACACCACACAAGTTTTGCATGTCCTGCGTGAGATTGATTGGAAATCCAGCTATGTATGGGTAACAGGAGATGTCACATCCCTCTATACCATTATAGACCACCATTTGGGATGTGAGGCTATAAAAGCAGCCTTTCAAGAGGATAGCACTATGTCCACAGCACTTAAGGCCTTTCTGATGGATGGGATTAGGTTTATACTTACCCACAATTATTTTTGTTTTAATTTACAGTATTATTTGCAGATATGTGGCACCGCTATGGGCACGAGGTTTGCACCAAGTTATGCGAACATCTTTATGGGGCAATGGGAGAAGGAGGTTATTTGGAATAATTGCCCATTTGGTGCCAACCTCGTGCTCTGGCGACGCTACATTGATGACGTTATTTTCATTTGGGATGGGGATTTGGAGTTATTAGACGAATTTATTTTATACCTTAATGCGAACGAAAGAAATTTGAGATTTGTTTGCCAGTATGATAGGAACACTATAAATTTCTTAGATCTCAATATCAACATCACTGATGATCAAATACACACACAAATATATTTTAAACCCGTACAGGCCAACAATTATGTCATGGCCAACAGTCACCATAATCCGCAATGGATTAAGAACATCCCCAAAGGGCAGTTCATCCGGCTGAGGCGTAATTGCTCAAATTTGGAATCATTTGCGGTACAGGCGGATGAACTTAAAGAAAAATTTCTTGAAAGGAATTACCCTATTGAAGAACTTGAGAGCACAATATCCCTGGTCCAAGATATGGACAGGAATAAGCTCCTTCAATATAAAGAGAAAGGGTTAGATCAAGGAAGGAATAACATCTCTTTCATTACCCAGTATAACGCTATGGCCCCAAGAATAAGAAACATCTTTGCCAAGCACTGGCCAATTTTGCTACAGGACGCTACACTTTCACAGGTACTAACTCCGAGACCTTCCATTATTTTTAAAAAAGCAAATAATTTCAAAAATAAATTGGCACCCAGTTGTCCGTTACATCAAGGGAAGGATAAAATGATAACCACCAAGGGTCCTAATGGGTTCAAACCATGCAAAAAGTGCATAGCATGTAAATACAGTAGGTGTAACATTGAGTTTAGATCTAATGTTACTGATAAAATATACAAGATTATGTCGCACATCACATGTAAATCGCAATTTGTAATTTATGTATTGCAATGCCCATGCGGCTTGCAATATGTGGGACGCACTGGTAGAACCTTTCAAAGACGTATTTATGAACACGTCTATAATATAAAGAAAGGTCTAACAACGCACAGTGTGTCCCACCATTTTCTGTTGCATCACGGCAGAGACCCAAAGGGCCTGGTCTGTCAACCCATTGAGTTATGCACTCCAGATTAGAGAGGTGGGGACACTATTAAACATATAAACAGACGTGAGGCCTTTTGGATCTTTGAACTGAAGACCCTGTCCCCCAATGGTCTTAACATAGATTTTGAATTGGGTTCTTTTCTAGGGAAATAGATTGGTCTAGTGATAAAAGTGAGGAGAGAGTTAACTTTTGTGTCAGTGACTAGTGCAGAACCTGTTAAATTAAAAGCAAAAGGAGTTTGTGTAGCAATTAACTATACCCAAGGGGAGAGTTTGAATATTTTCATACCTCTGTAGGTTTACTTAATATGCATATGACATTAGGGTATATACATGTTTTGACATATGCTGGTACTGTTGTTTCTATGTGTTTTTTATGTGTTTTTTATGTGTTTGATGTCATGTATGTCTAAGAGTCCATGTAGTGATTTGGTACTAATGACATACAGGCTGTTTTAATTATAAACGATCAATTAATTTTAATTGGCTAGGGTATATCTATGTGTCACCAAGTATCATTGTTTTCAGCCCCTGAGGAAGTAGAGTGACATCTACGAAACGCGTAGGGCTAGTGGCACAGCCACTATTTGACTGACTTTGGACGTTTAAGGACATTTGGCCTTGGAGCCCAACTTTCCCTTCAGCCTGCCAGCTGTTCCTTTAAGGCAACGGGCACTATCGCGCGCGGGCGCGCAGAGACTTCCTGTTGCTCCGTAGGAGGAAGTGAGGCGTGTGTCTACACGCGGTGCAGAGCTGTGGACCCCGCACACCAGCCCCCACGGCCAGAGCTGTTCCGGTTACCATCGTAAGGACTGACTGGTGTCTGAGCCGCAGTGGAGCAGAGGCATCACCTGCCAGGGAGATCATCTCTACCTAGGACTTGTTCCTACCATGCGAGCTTAAACCTTGCTGTATGTAAGTAGGGCTCCAATTTTTGTGCTCCGGATGACCTGCGGTTCCTTGTATTTGCCATTGTCGGTCTTGGCATAGTTCTTTTTAATAAATAATTATTTTAATAATCGCTAGGATTCTTAACTGTTTGTGTGTATTAGTGCAGTACTGCTTACCCTACAGTGTTGCGCTATGATTTTTGTTTGTTTGTGTTCTTTTCTTTGCATGGTCTGTCGAGCAAGTGTGCGGATCCCTTGAGGAGTACAGGACATTCCACTGACTATTTGGCGCCAGGTTTTTCTTTATTTTGGTTTATTCTGTTAGTACTGGCAGTATCACCGGGCAGCCATCCTTTATTATAAGTTTTTTAATATCACACTGTGTATTACACTTTAGCGCTAGTTCACATTTTTTTTCTTCACCATTATAGTTTATTAGAAATTAAATTAATTTTTTTAATGCTTCAAGCATTTTCTCACAGTACAGAACTGATTTATTAAAAAAACAACACATGTAGGATATTTATTGGACTGTAGCTTTAATACATTGAGGTGTATGTATAAACAGAGAAAAGTGTGTTTTAGACTGCTCCATTATTTTGGAGCACAGCTGCAGCATGTGAAAGAACAGTTATAGTTACACCTGATGTAGCATGGTAGACTTTTGGAGGTAAAGAAAAGGCCAAAAGAAATACTGTACGCAAAGAGATGCGAAATGTGATATATCGCATTACAATCTGTGCGCCACGTAACTCAGTCTCCCCCCACTGACACTCCCCAAGGGGGAACATTGGAGCAGAATGCTTTGATATATAAGCACGGGAGTAAAATTGCCATTATAAATAAAACCCATAGACTCCATTGTTCAGTTTTCTTAGCTAAAACAATAAATGATAAACTTGGAATGTGATATTTGGTTTAGAACCTGTTGCATTCCAAGACAATGTGAGGGGAGTCAAATCAATTTAAGTAACATTTGTTTTTTCTTGTCAAATAATTTTGCCATGAACATTTTACCCAGATGTAATATTTAAATACTGGTTATTTTATCAAAACAAACCAAATGTACAGGTATAAATACATTAGAGACTGAAAAAAACATTCAAGGTGTCTGTATCCCAGCTGGCTACCAAATATAGCCCGATTAAAGTAATGCACAACCAATCTATCAAGCAACCAAGATAACTCCACTGAATTTCTTTACATTTGCGATGATTAATGTGTTTCAAAACAATAAGTAGAATCATTACTTTTACTCTGGGCTGTTTAATTGTAATGCTATTTGTTAGTGTTTGTTCTAAATACACAAGCACATTAATTCTAATTACAGAACTAATATGTTACATAATAAAGCTTTTGTAGTTTGTTTCCTGATCATTTTCCAAGGAGGAAATTATTTAACTCTTTACAAAGCTAACGGTGCTTTAAAAATAAGCTGTTACTGACTCTTCTAGCATCAAGAGATCAAAAAGCCCTGCATCCATTGGCCTGGTGTCATCAATCTCCGTTAAAACTGAGTTAATATCGCACCCGGTAAAAAAAGAAAGTAATCAATATTGCACTAATAATTTACCGGGTGAGATATTTTAGTCACAATGCAGTAATTAGTGCTACTGTTAACACATTAATTACAACACCACGATTGCATGGCTAATATTCCTACCATAGGGTTCTGTAGACCACAGGCATCAAAGGGGTTTATATTAGTATAACTACACTACCTAGACCTGGCTGTCTGAGTTGTTAGTAAAGCACTGCACGATGCAATGCTTTAGTAATAGCAAAGGCCAGCAAGGGGTTCATCTCCCCAACCCCCATCCTGGGAGGTCTAACCACCCTCCTCGGGGGAACTAAATAGAAAGGCCTAAGTCAGAAAATGTCTCTATTGTTCCCATTATTTTTATTTAGTATCACTGATTTTTATAGAAATCCCCAGTGGCCATTTTATTCCCTCACTTAAATCCTATTTTTTTTTTTACTATCCCAGAAATGGAGAAATGGCATGCAGATACAAGGAACTTATTTATTGTTAAGTTAAGCAGGGAGGTGTGTTACTTTATGACCATGGAAGTCTACATTATTTACACAAAATATCTTTTATTAAAATAGCATAAAAATGTACAGTATATATGATTTGTATGCAACGTCTGGCATACACAATCTCAAGCATTCATGGAAATAGCATTGATGTATACTTTTTATGTCTCTCCAATAAAATGCTTTCATCTAGGACTAAAACAGGCTCAAGAACTCCTAGAACTTAAAGCAATTTAAACAGTTCATATTCATTGTTCCAGCCATCAAGCAAAGTACTTCATTTCAAGGTTAATGATGCCCTAAACTCACTTTTTATACGTATAATATAGCAGGGTTAAGGATCATGAGCTTATAACTTAAAAACAGTGCAATGAACCCAATCTAAAATCTTCAGATATTACTCTGGCTTGATAAGATCCAACACTTGGAGACAAAGATAATTTCAGGTCATTGCTTGTGCACTTCTGACTGATGCTAGTTATAAACTTGCAACAATGTACAGTATGTGAACAGACTCTTCGTTTCTTCTCTTAAGATAAGTGTGTTTCATCAGTGTACATTTAGCTTGAACTGCCAAGCAAAGCAGTAAGAGAAAATCATTCTGCTACTGATAGACTTGTGGGTCCCTAATCTTATGTGTTTTGACATACAAACAGATTTATATATTTCCACTCCTTAATGCAGTAAACATGTTCTTATTAAATGTATGATATACTGTACATTAACCTGCGGAAACAGCAACACGTTAAAGGTGATGATGAAACATTAGCATAAAAGTGACCGAGACCTGCACCACTAACACCAGGACATGCATCAACAGCTGCTACAGTACAGTGCGTTTGGCTCAGGTGAAGAGTGCAAGGATTGCATGTTTGTTAACTAGGTGGCAAACCATTGAGCCACGACCACCCTTTCTGTGGAACAGTTTGCACCATTGAAAATCAAGTTTTGCAGGTGAAATGACCCACTACTGACATTTCCTGTTCAATGTATTATCCCTGCACGTACTTGCTTTAAACCAGCTCCAGGGAGTATCCTGTGTAGGGGAAAATCCTTCACCTTGAATTTCCTGATGTTATTTTCAAGCTATCACTCTAATGTACTTCTCATCCGAGTTAGTGCTACTGCAAAATCCAACCGTGTTAAATTCACATTGGCCTATAGTTACTAAGCAATGCTATTACATAACATTCCTTCTGGCTCTGAAAGGCACCCATCCATCCTTTCAAGTGAATATCCCCTAAGGTGCCTTCCAGCACCGGAAGGTGTCATGTGACATAGCACCATTTAGTAAATATGGGCCATGGTGCTTAAAAAGTCACAATATTCACAGACATGCTGGTGGGTGTAATATGCAAAAGAACAAAAAAAAAGAACAACAAACTTCCAAATTAACATTTATTACTTTTTCTCATGTCTAAAAACGTAATAAAATTGCATAAAAGCCTGAAATGTATTAACCCCTTTATGTCAAATACTGTAGGTGGTCTTTAGTTTTCATGAAGTATGTTTCATTAAAAAAATGAAATGCTAGAAGCATACAAAAATAAATCCCTCAAGCACAGATGCCATTTTTCTCTGGCCCATCATTTTTCTGAGAGAAGAATCACCTCCATCAGCACTGCTCTCTATCTACATATATTTAGAGCAGACAAAATGTTATAAAACTTTCAGGAATTCTAGTTTTCCGGCATAATCCTCTTAACATGATAACATTTGACAACTGACTTTACTGAGATATCTGGCTGTTTTCTTGCCTTAAGTTCCTATCCCTTGGATAGATGTCAGCAAAATTCTGGTGGGAAATTTAACACTCAGTTTTGCTGTCTTAGTGCTCAGCATCAGAATAAAAGATCACCACAAAAAATACCAAACCTCTTGAAACCCCTGTCATTGCAGAAGTATGGACAATGTGTGTCATGGACATACAATCTGGGGCTAGGAAACAGATTCTTGATTGCTTACCTATGTCACCAAAACCCACTCCAGAGAGTGACTAAAAAAAATATCTATGCACACAACCAGTTTAATACATAGTTACATAGTTGATGAGGTTGAAAAAAGACATACGTCCATCAAGTTCAACCTATGCTAAATTTAGACAACAGATACTTTATCCAATATCTATACTTCCTTATTATTCCAGAGGAAGGCAAACAAAAAACCCCAGTGGCATATCATCCAATGATATCTCATAAGGGGAAAAATAAATTCCTTCCCGACTCCAGGAATTGGCAATCAGATTATTCCCTGGATCAACATTCTTTCCATGTTTACTTATTTGGTATATAGCTTTATAACTTTCCTTTCTAAAAGATGTCCAACCTTTTTCTTGAACAAATCTATTGTATCTGCCATCACAATCTCCATGGGTAATGAATTCCACATTTGAACTGCTCTTACTGTAAATAACCCTTTCCTTTGTTGCTGGTGAAATCTCCAACCTTAAGGGATGACCCGGTGTCCTTTGTACTGCCCTTGGGATGAATAGTTCTTTTGAAAGCTCCTTGTACGGTCCCCGAATATATTTGTATATATTTATCATATCCCCTCTTAGATGCCTCTTTTCTAATGTAAATAAATCTAATTTAGCTAGCCTCTCCTCATAAGTTAAATTGTCCATCCCATGTATTTATTTGGTGGCTCTTCTCTGCATTCTCTCTAGTTCCATAATGTCTTTTCTAAGGAGTGGTGCCCAAAATTGTACTTCGTATTCAAGGTGTATGTGACGGTCGTGAGGATTTGGCCCGGGATTAAAGGGGTTACACCCCAATTGGCCACCCTCTAACCTCACCAGGGAGACAAGGGGTTAACTGGGCTGAGGTCCAGAAAGGTGATTTAACCCTTGTTATAACATGAAAATGTATATTCCCCTGTGTAAATGTATTGTGTTATGCCAGTGTCTGCACCACACACACTGGGGCTTAAGGGGTTAATAAGCTACAGTTTAAGAAAATACAACTGTATTGTGTCTTGTCAGAAAATCTGGACTTCAAAAGGCATCCTGTTTGCAGGAAGCTAGAGTGGGGTGTGAGCATTATAACTCACACTTACAAAGGCCTCTGATTCAGGAGGTCTGGGCATTAGGTGAGAAATCTAAAACCAGGTGACAAATGTCCCCCACCCAGGGGTCCCTGCATCAAAGGGTTTATTTATGGGGGCAAGGGGGCAGTTACACCAAGAGATATCAGAATGGGTGACCTTATTAAATATAAGAATATTATGAGATGTCCTTGGCTGAACGTGCTAAGAGTTACATAGGTGTATTCGTGGGACTTACCCGCAACTAACAGATACAGACACCAGAGGTTTAACAGATACTAAGAGGCAGATATTAATATCTCTCTTAATTTTAGTACTACATGGTAATGACGGAATGTATTAATATGTCTCGCGGGCCAGTATGTACTACTGAACTGAAGTTATGAAGTTATTTACAGGTTATATGGGAATTTTGGTTGTGTTCTGTTATGGTAATAAGCAGGAAGAACATCCTGCTGGAATTTACAAAGCCTGGTGATCAAAGGCTCAATTGCCTAATTGTGTATGCGGGACCCAGGAACTGTTTGGGTTTTTTTTAAATGTGATACTTCACACTAAACAAGGGAAGCCCAAAAGCTGCTTGAGGAAGCTTCAAAGAGATGTTTGCTAGACAGCGCGGCATCTTGAATGTAAGAAAAGGGTTAAAATGGTATATAAGCCAGAGTCACCCCTTACTCATTGTCTGTTCTATACCATCTTGATTGCCTAGAGAAACGCTATGCAATGTCTTCATGCCGGAGGTCTTTCATGTCTTTGGTGGCTTGATGACTATGAAGAAGTGCTGTATGAACTGCCAGTCCAGATATGACTGCTTCATCATTTCCATTTTAAGTAAGTGTCTATATTTTGCCTGTTATTTGTATATCTGATGTGTTCACCTTTATCAAGGAATAAATTATATTTTATCATATCTAAGTCTCGTCCCAGTTCAAACCCAGTTATATAATATATATATATATATTTTTGTGTAAATTACAGCCTGCCATAAAGTCACCGTGACAGTGTAGTCTTACTAATGATTTGTAAAGGGGCATAATTATGTTTACTTCCCTTCCATCCATTGCCTGTTTAATGCAAGATACGATCTTGTTTGCCTTTGCAGCTACTGCATGACATTGGGCACTATTGCTAAGCCTGCTGTCTACAAGCACTCCTAAACCCTTCTCCATCAAGGATTCACCCAATTTATCCCCGTTTAATTTGTATGTCACCTGTTTATTCTTTCTTCCCAAATGCATAACCTTACATTAATCTGTATTAAACCTCATCTGCTATTTACCTTCCCAAGTTTCCAGTCTCTCCAAGTCCTTCCGGAGAGAAATTTTTCTACTACTTTCACAATTTAGTATCATCAGCAAATATGGAGACTTTGCTCTCGATGCCAACCTCAAGGCCATTAATAAACAAGTTAAAAAGCAGGGGTCCCAGTACCGATCCTCGATGTACTCCACTCACGACCTTAGGACAACCTGAAAAAGTTTCATTTATGACAACCCTCTGTTGTCTAGCCTTCAACCAGTTTTCAATCCAAGTGCATGTATTTGTACTGAGCCCAATTTGCTTTATTTTGTACACCAACCTCTTGTGTGGAACCGTATCAAAAGCCTTTGCAAAATCTAAGTAGACCACATCAACTGCATTACCCTGGTCTAAATTCCTACTTACCTCCTCAAAGAAACAAGTAAGTTTAGTTTGGCACGATCTATGCATCATAAATCCCTGCTGACTATTACTAATAATTTTGTTTTCCATTAGGTATTCCTGAATATTATCCGTATTAAACCTTCAAGTAATTTCCCCACTATTGAAGTCAAGCTTACAGGTCTGTAATTCCCCGGTTGTGATCTAGCTCCCTTTTTAAATATAGGCACCACATCTGCTTTACGCCAATCTTATGGTACTGAGCCTGTGGAAATGGAGTCCTTGAATATTAAATGTAATGGTTTGGCTATTACTGAACTTAACTCCTTGAGAACGCTTTGATGTATGCCATCGGGGCCAGGAGCCTTATTTACTTGAATTTTTTCAAGCCGCCAATGAACTTCTTCTTCAGTTTACCAATTGTTCATTAATATGGAGGCTCTGTCTTCCTCCTGTGGCACTACAATTGAAATTCATTCTTCCCTGGTAAACACAGAGGCAAATAATTTGTTTCATACCTCTGCTTTTCCCTTATCTCCAATAATCTGCCTGCCCATCTCACACTGAAAGGGTCCTATATTTTGTTTTCTCATTTTTTTGTTATTAAGGTACTTAAATAACTTTTTGGGGTTGATGTTACTTTCTATTGCAATCCTTTTTTCATTATCCATTTTTGCTCATTTGATTGCCCTTTTGCAATTGTTATTACATTATAATTCTGATACGATGTCTCCGTCCCTTCTGACTTAAAGAATCTAAACGCCTGTCTCTTTTCCATTTCCTCCCCTACCTGTTTATTTAGCCACATTGGTTTTGACTTAATTATTTTATACTTATTACCCAAGAGTATACACTGATAAGGGGGCTTTTCTAACAATGTTTTAAAGACTGCCCATTTATCTTCTACATTTTTCCCTGCAAAAGCATCATCTCAATGTATTACTTGTAGATTAGTCCTCAGTTTATTAAAATCTGCCTTTCTTAATGAAATTCATTTGGAATAAGAAAACCCAAGGATTGCTAAGGGAATACTGACGAGACCCACGTCAAGAGGAGGGCTAGCGGTACCATGTTTGTTCGCCTACTACAAAGCGGCCCAATTGGCCCAAATTCTTCAATGGCACACAGACCCAAGCCTTAGGAGATGGGTAGAGTTGGAGAAAAAATGTTGTGCACCGATTGATATCCAGAAGCTGATCTGGCTGCCCAAGAGAAGGGCGCGTCAGATCGGCACACCGCTACAGACCATTGCCAACTCTATTCGAGTGTGGGAGGACACTAAATTTCGTTGTAATTTAACCACAAAGGCATCACTCATGACGCCAATCATCGGCAACCCAGATTTCGCTCCGGGCCTGAATAGTAAAAACATGAATTATTGGATACAAGCGGGCATTACCCGACTTCATGATCTGGAGGGCAGAATACATATACAATCATTTGAGCAAATTAAATCTGCAAAGAATATTCCAAATACAGAATTTTTTAGGTACCTCCAGATCAGGGATTTCTACAATAAAACCCCAGTTAGACCAAAACGCACTAATTTTGAGCAGCTGTGTTCCAGAGGGACGGACACAAGGGGACTCACATCTAGGATGTACGGGGAGGTGGTCTGTCCGAAAACGACAAGCGAGACCCGGTTGCACTACATTCGCCAGTGGGAGACAGACTTAGGGGAGACATTAGAGGATGAGGAATGGGAGCAGATCACACAAGCAGCAGCTAAAAGCTCCATCTGTACCACACTAAAGGAGAACGCGTATAAGGTCCTGATGCGTGGTACTACACCCCAACTAGATTAGCTAAATTTGTTAAGGGCTACTCCCCGCTCTGCCCGAAACAGTGCGGGGAGGTGGCCGACCTGCAACACATGCTGTGGTCCTGCACAAAAGTGGTCCCGATTTGGGAACAGATTAGAGACTGGTTACAGCGGATTCTCGGTTGGGAGATCCCCCTGGACCCGTGGTTGTTCCTGCTGGGCAGACGGATCCAGGGTATGCCAAATGCGACGCATAAATTAATCGCGCATTTTGCAATAGCCACTAGATGCGAGATTGCAGCACTATGGAAGCAGCCAGTAATCCCAGTTATCCCCAAGATTCGGAATCGGATTTGGCACGTTTGCCGGATGGAACAATTAACGAGTTTAGTTAATGACACCGGCACAAACTTTCTAAAGGTCTGGTCACCCTGGCTGGTGCAGACGGACATCCCTGGGGTGGACGCCACCGCAATCCTGCTATAATAGTTACGGATGCGTTCTCCTTTGGAGGTCAGAGACCAGACGACAAATAGTGATGAACAGGTAGGTGACAGCCCCCTGGGTAGTAACCCAATGCGCCAGTTCTATAGAATTAATGAGATAAACTAGAGAGGGAAGCAACATAACAAAAAGGGATATCTACAAGGAAAAGAAGCTGGAAAGCGACTACAAGTCGACAGGAATACCTCGAGAAGACCCCACCCCCCCTCCTCCCCCCCTCCTTCCTCCCCTGCCCGTTGTCTGGTTTGTCTTGTTTGTCCTATATGTATGATCTCTGTTTCATACTGGAGAAGTTATGATAACCGCATGTTTGAGAAAAAAAAAATAAAATTATTGGGGAGTTGTACTACAATGGGATGTGATATAATGTCAAAATTTGTGACCCCAATAAAGAAAATTTGAAGTGGAAAAAAAAAATCTGCCTTTCTAAAGTTTAAAGTCTTTGTTGAATCCAAGTAATCTGTTTTTTTATTTCAAAAGAGACCATGTTATGATCACTGCTACCCATATGTTCCAGGACTTGAATATTTGCAATTATTTCTACATTGTTTGATATTACCAAATCTAGTATTGCCCCTCTTCTGGTTGGTTCCTCAATAATTTGGGTCATATAATTGTCTTTAAGCACCCCAAAAAACAGTTTCTTTTTGTTGTAATGCTAATCTCATTGCCCCAGTCTATGTCTGGATAATTAAAATCCCCCATTATGCAAACATGACCCAGTTTTGATGCCTTCTCCATTTGCAAAAGTATTTTAGCTTCCCCAATCTCACAGATATTTGGTGGTTTATTGCATATCCCTACAAACATTTTCTTAATACTTTTACCTCCACTGCTAATTTCTATCCACAAGGTCTCTACATTTTCAACATTCCCTTCATAGACATCATCCTTTATAATAGGTTTTAGATCCGGTTTAACATATAAGCATACTCCACCTCCTCTTCTATTTGCTCGATCCTTCCGAAAAATGGAATAACCTTCTAAATTAACTGTCCAGTCATGAGTTTCACCCCACCATGTTTCAGTAATGCCTATGATATCATACTGCTCCCTTGCAGCTATTAATTAAAGCTCCCCCATTTTATCTGTCAGACTTCTTGCATTAGCATGCATGCATTTATGTTTTTTTTTCAGCCTGTACTATTATCTTATCTTCTCCTTACTTCCAAGCGCCAACTTGGTTTAGTCTTTAGACGTTTTCTAGTATTATCTGTATTTACTATGAGTGTCTCGCTGCTTGTCAAACTCGCACTTGCCCCCATTCTACCTCCATAACCCTTTGTTTCCTCATCTATTCTATATTCTATATTCTAATGTATACACATTATGATCATGACCGACCAGGCTTGGAAATCAATCCACTAAAAATGAGAACTTTCAGCAGATCGTGTAACTTATTATACATTTTGCTTTTTTTTTTGCCAGTACTGGAGCTGTTAAGAATCATTTGTTTTAGATCCCCTTAGTATCACAGACAATACAGTATGAACCCATACTACAGGTCGCTGCCTCAATTTCAGTCACAGTTATAGTATATTTTGTCTATATCTCAAGTGATGTCCCAAATGATTTTTTGGCCTACCGTCTCACTAAAACTCAATAGCCCCAATTCAATATATTGTAGTTGGAAGTACAGTAGTTATGCAACATTAAGGCTGCAATAAACTTCATTCACTTGAATGGAAGTTAACACTTCCAAGGTTTTAACAAGTGTATGCCAACTTGTGAAACTCTTTCTGCTAGTCACAATCCAACATGTCAATTTTAAAACTAGTGCTCAATGTCAAAATCCTCTCAAGTGTACTTCTTTCCTTATAACTTTATTGTCTGTTGAAGCTCTATTGCAATTTGTACATCTTTGACTGTCTCATTGTAAATATGTAACGTTATTGATTCTGGGAAACTCTACCTTCTAGTTATTTAGAATCAAACACTAATGTTCAAAAAGTTCAATAAAAGTGTTATATTGGGTACAGGTAATATATCTGCGTACATCCGGTTAGATCAATCAGGCATTTCATGTACTATGACATGTGTTACCAGACGCCAGAACGCCGAAAGCAGCAGGAGCAGTCTCTCACTCAGCACTCTCCAATGGTATCCAGCTGGTGCCTCTGGATCATGTTCTCTGCAGGTAGGTAGCCACTCCCAGAGTGTCGCTATAGATCCTCCTTCCGCACCATTGCGGTATCGTCTGGCGACTTGCTTCAAAGGACAGGAAGCTTCGGTGTGGGGAAAGTAGTAATCCACAGTCACACTTGCTAGCAGCTGATCTGCGCAATCACCATCGGAGGGTGCTGAGTGAGAGACTGCTCCTGCTGCTTTCGGCGTTCTGGCGTCTGGTAACACATGTCATAGTACATGAAATGCCCGATTGATCTAACCTGATGTACGCAGATATATTACCTGTACCCAATATACCACTTTTATTGAACTTACTTCACTATGTGTGCTGTTTTTTCTTGTCTTTTACTGATCTATAGGGGTGCTGAGCCACTCCAATATCAGCAGCAGCAGCAGACGCCATCGTCACCCTAATAGAGGTTGTTGGTAACACATAAATTATCACAGAGGTGTAAATTATTATGTGTGGTTTTTAATATATCTCCACCTTTCACAGAGTATTTATTAGTAGCGCACTTTATTCTATTATCTGTTCACTAATGTTGAATAGTCCCTCATTTTCCTTCTAAACCATCTATCTGCAGAACATTGCTCCCATCGCTTGGTCATTTGTGAAAGTTTCCCTATACAAACTCATCCCCATGAACTGTGCATATCTATCTTATTGCCGTGGCTGGTGTAGAATAACTTTATATGACCTAAGGGGAAAGGGGGACGATAGACAGCACACTGATAGTGTTAAATTTATGCAATTGCAGGGTGCACAGAACAAAAGGGGACCCTTATTCCCTTGGAAAGTACTAACAAATCTACGTAAGTACCAGCACTCATTGTCTAATGGCGAAATGATGAAAACAGTTGTAATGCAGAAAATACATTTAATAATAAAACAAACCAGAAATAAATCAAATGTGTTTGCAGAAACCAGTGTCACAAATGGGCATGTCACAAAGTGAGGGGTGGGGGGAAAAAAGGAAAAGGGGAAAAAAACATGAAACACAAGGAATATACACAAAAAACGGAGAACGGAAAGTATGCTTATATCAGCTCTCACATTCCCAGCATTCTCAAACCCCAATATATATATAACACTATACTACATTTGCCATGCTCAGTAGCACTCCTTTTGGCATATATATATATATATATATATATATATATATATATATATATATATATATATATATATATATATATATATACACAAACAACATAAATATACAACATTATCAGCTCTGCCTTTTCATCTTGTGAAGTAACAGTCTGTTATTAATAATGGTGATCATTAATCTCCCAGGTATTACATGATCCCTTAATATTTTAGTACTTAAACTAGTAAATTGGTAAACCATCCAATCAGCACTGAAAACAGTTTCTACCATTGTATACATCAAACTATGGGAGTCATCATGCTGTAGCTTGCCAAGTACTCTAATCATGTTTTAGCAGTGCTTTAGGTATATAGTATAAGGCAAGATTAGTCAAATAATAGGCCGAGGTGTGACGTAGACATTTAGCTCTGACTGAACTCCAGAATTGACTTTTAGTGCAGATTCTTCCCTTTTCCCTCTCTGCTCAAAATTAGTCATGTTGGAGAGTCTCGACCATACACTAGTTGAATTGGCCCTAACGATTTAAGCTCACATAAAGAGGACCCCTGTGAAAATGAACTTAGTAGCCCAAGTGTTTGCCATGTAATATCATATTACTGTAGAGTTGCTTTTGAGATATATACTCTTTGCTTTTATAGTTGGCAAACATACTGCTGATTACATTACTTACTAAAGATTAGTATAATCTACTAAAAGAAAAAAAATACAAGAATTTTTTTTATCAGCGCTAATCTTCAGTATGATTTCTACAGAGAAAACATCTGTTTTAAAAGTCTAGAATTACTATAATACACAGTGAGTATAAATGAACAGCCTGTCAAGTTTTATTCCAAGTCCTTTTTCTTTGAGTACATTTTATTGAATATATCCATTAATGTGCATCAATCAAAACTGCTTTGCAGTTTTAAAATATACATATTTCATATTACAAAAGCACTTTCTTTATAGAGCACACTAATTCCTCATAAGATATGTTTTTAAAGTAGATTTTTATAGATGAGAATGAATCAGAGTGCTAAATTGTATCTTTATGGTTAGACCGTACCTCGTAAAATAAATTCAGTTGGCCACTGTAATTTTTCTAAAGTACGAAACAGACCATTTTATTTGGACTGAATATATTTTAACATACAGTATTGTATAGAAATATATGTTTTCTGTTGTTCTGTAAAAGTAACAAAATACTTCTTTTACATATGTCACAGTCGGGAAATTATACCTATAGCCACTCTGATGTTGCAGCCCTACTTTGGTTTCTCAGGGTGCTGAATATTCCATGTAGTCAGTGATACTGGATATGGTTCTTCAGAAATCAAATTATTGTGTACAGAGCTTTCAAACCCTCATATTGTAAGTTTCTTCTTCAAGTCTACTCTAATGTTGGTCCGCTAAAAGGTTTCGCATCCTACTGTACACTAAATCTGCGTTTCTTCAGGACCAATACGGCTCATATAACTTTGAACAAAAGTCATTGAATAAGGAGTTACTGTAAAACCAATGCAACTGAAATTACCTTTGTAATGCACAGAACCCTTGTTATACTAGTTCTACTTTATATTGAAACTACACTTATTTGCTATTATTCTGCCACCCAGCTACAGTCATTTTTTCCCCCACCAACATAGCAATTATAAAAGCTTGACTCTTGCTTAACAAATACAGAAAGTTTAATGTTACTTAGTGATAATGCAGAATAGTTCCATAGGATTCAATGGCAGTGGTAACGCAGAATATCACAACATATTGTATATTACCATAGCATTACAGAGGTTAAAATAAACCTGGCTACATCTCTATATCTCACAATCAATTACCTAGAAAGAGCACTGACATGGTATGGGGATATCACTACAGAGGGCCCTGCAATCCTACGCATTTTGCAAGATCTCTCCTGTATATACACAACTTTTTTTCTAATAACTACAGTAGGAATGTTTCTCTTACCTTTTGTTTGATGATCATGTCATTGATTTCTTCCACGTCGCCCACTGTAACAATCTGAGCCTTTATCGCACGGTGGTGTAGAGTAAGCCAGTCAGTCAGCTCAGCCCAAACCTTGTTGAATTCAGCCATCGCTGGCACCTCCAAGAGAAGTGAAGACGGCATATCTGCTTCAGGGAGAGTAGAGCCTGTTGTTACTAGAGTTGAAGTCACCAGTGTGACAGTTTGACCGGCAACTGTAAAAGAAAAAAAAAACACATATGCATGACACATGTATATAAATACACCAGCAAAGGTGCAAAAGATAGATACAGATATATATACAGACACACACACACTATTGGAGGGGAAAAATCAAGCCTTCCAGGAATATTCAGGGATGTTACATAATTCAAAATCCAAAACCCTTAACGCATTTAGGACTACAACCCTTGGTCTTTAATGAATAGTGGTGGAAATATTTTGTAACAATGATGTGCTGGGCGACTCCATAATTCATAAAGGTGAACTATAAATTATGGAGTCGGCCAGCACATCATTCTTATGTTTATCCACATCGGACTAGACAACTAACTGAGCTGGCAGCACCCATGTAAAGGTTACATCTACTGCATCACTTCTTTGGGAGTGCTTTCCACCTTTCTCCCTGACCGGAAATATCTCTTAGCCAATAAATTGCACAGTGAAAAAGTGAAAACGAGTTTCATTGTTACTTGTAATGTACATGTTTATATGTATGCTATGTCATTCGTTTCTACAATGATGGCTGTTATTTCTGCTGTTTGGTGTAAATTCTAAACATCAGCAATAGTTAACTAACATTATTACAAATGTTTTCACTCATTTCAATGTAATCCATTCATTTGCTAAATTAATTTAAATAGGATAATTAAAATTACAAATGAGATAATATGTGGCAAATGATTCTCAAATTGTGAAGTGGTAACAGAAACGACAACAAAAGTTAGGCGATTGCTTGCACTAGTTATTTGCGCCTTTAAAACTGAAATATTAACACACGGCCCTCCCTACAATCTGTTTGCTCATATCTCATCAGCAGTCCTGTTTCGAGCAGATGGAATATGTATACCTCATTAATAACCCACCTTTATTCTGGAGCTAAGCAAGAACATTTTTAAGTCTGTGAAACAAAGCTGGGCAAGGAAGGTAATTTATGGAACAAATAGTTTAGTGTTAGAATTTTGCTCATTCTACCAGCGATGTCTTTGTTTTTTTTGCTTCATAATTCTAAGATCCCCAATCAAGACTCCATACTACTTCCCACCCCATGTAATCTCCAGTTATAGCAGACTGTTCCTTCTTCCTTGCATGCTTGCCTCCTTTGTAAAACTCAGACTCTCATAATATATAAATGATAATAAAAAAAAAAAACACTTTGAACTAAGAAAATATTATCAATGAAAATTGTAAATGAATGTACTGTACTTGTTGGTAAGCATAATATTCTGAATAATGTCAGAAATATTTTTTTCATTTCCTCAATATTTGTTGGACAGATCAAAAGACGGTCCATGGATCATCCAAATGATCACCAAACTTAATCAGTGCTGACTTTCCACAATAAAGCCAAGGTCATAGCTTTGGCCTGACACACTCTTCCCTTCACATTCTGAAGGAATTTATGAGGTTGTGGATTATTTAATAATGTTACTTTTATCAATGATACCTACGTATCACCTTTCTAAAATGGCATAATGACACCTTTTTCAGACCATCGGGCAGCTCAATTAAAATGTGTTCCCTATGAAAAAGCGCTACTTCCCTGCTCCTCTCTGGATAGTCCCAGCTTTTATTGCATGATTGTGAAATCCCTGTCTTCTGATCAATTGCTTTGTCAGGAGATAAAACATAAGTACTACATTGCCTGGCATAACATGAGGTTAAAGCATCCTCAATCCTGCACAGTGTCCCTCCTTTTCTTTGCTCCTACACTACGGCAGAGGCCCAAGCAATCTGTATCCTCCGCAGAAACATTTGTATGCTGGGTTGATTAGTTTGGATACAATTCTTCCCAAACGGAATAGCTTCTGGATAATGAGAAAAGTTAATTTTGTTCTGTTAACAAAATGCATGAAAATACTACTATTCCTTATTATCCCAAGAGCAATCTCACCATAGCCCTATTTACAGTAGGTCTAAAGTAAGTAAATGTAGCTCTTAAACAGGACTCTTCATTAAGCTGGTGAGAGGAAAATCCCTTTGGCACATCCAAACATTGCCCTTTCACTCCATTAGATGTTGCTTGCGAGCCAAATATGCTTTGAATTAAGCCCAGAAAACACTAACAAGTTGGCAAGTACAATAAGTGACAAGTACATAATAATTGATTGCAGATGGGTAATACAATCATCGGATTAACCTATTTAACAAATAGCAGCATCGTTTGTATAGCCATCTTTCAACATTCTACTGAGTAATGACGAAACTGCAACGATATTATAAATAAATGTATGGATGTGAACAATTCGCTTATTCTTCTTGCATTGTTTAATGGTCATTTCCTGCTTTACCCCCTTCTCCCTTCCTAGTGCTATGGGAGGTGTTTGTATGACAGCCCCTTTTTAATGGCACACAAAACGCTCACACAGGCTCCTAAATTTAGGTTTTATATGCAGGACCGTATATGTTTCCAAAAGAAGTATGAACATTGGGAAGTCTTGAAAAGTCAGTAGTGTGATTAACTACTTTGTTTTAAGAAGGGTTAGTGAATGGAAAAGGTAGTAAGGTACTGTACAGTATTAAAATGTACATCATTTTATTTCAACTCTTTAACGGTGTGGTTGAAGAATGGGACCTTTGTTGATCCTTAAAGTGAAAACATGCTAACTGTAAAAACAAAAAAATCCCAAACGGCTCGATAAAAAAATGTAACTGTAATTCTATAATAAGACGATGATAAAGAAAAGAAAAAAGTGGTTTCTAGAAATGAGGAATTGAATAGCACACCTGTCCAGAACTCCCAAGAGCTAGTCCAGGTTTCAAAACATCACATACAGCAAAGGAATGTCTTTTTCAATTTGGACTTCATACTAAACTTTATACTAAACAGTTTTTTATGTACAGGGGAGGCCAACTCCTGTTCTCAAGGGCCACAAACCGGACAGGTTTTTAGCATTTCCCTGCTTCAGCACAGGGGGCTCAATCAGTGGCTAAGTGTGATTGATCCACCTGTGCTATAGCTGGGATATCCTGAATACCTGACCTGTTGGTGGCCCTTGAGGACTGGAGTTTGCCTCCCCCAGTTTAGTAGGTTATGTTCCCCAATGGTCCATTCAAGCATATTAAAAACCAAGCGCAGTGTGCTGTAGAAAGTGAAAGAAATAGGCAATTACAGCTTCCACTTTTCAGTTTTCAAAAAGCAAGCCAACGGGAGAGATGTGAAAACCATTTGATAGTTTTTATATCCACCACTTGTGTATTGTTTAAGCCAGCGTTTCCCAAATGGGGCTCCATGGAGCAGTCCCAGGGGTTCCGCCTACGGACAGGCCGCCCGCACTCAGTATGTCTGCAATTTCTCCTTGAGCCATTAGGTGGTGCTGTGCTGCACAGCTCATGCAGCACCTCATTTGCCTTGCGCATGCAGTGTGATAAGGTGAGTGTGTGAGTGTATGAGTGTGTCATGGGGAGGGGGTTAAAGAGACATGGAGAGGTGGGAGAGGGTGAAAGAGAGACTTGGGGAGGTGGGAGGGGGTGAAAGAGAGATGGAGAGGTGGGAGGGGAGTCAAAGAGAGACTTGGGGAGGTGGGAGGGGTTGAAAGAGACATGGGGAGGGAGGGTGAAAGAGACATGGGAGGGAGGGTGAAAGAGACATGGGGAGGAAGGGTGAAAGAGACGGGGAGGGAGAGTGAAAGAGACATGGGTATGGAGGGTGAAAGTGTGACATGGGGATGTGAGACATATTGGGAGGAAGGGGAGAGATAGACACTGGGGGAAAGGGGAGACAAACTGGGGGAAGGTGAGAGACACACACTGGCTGGAGGGAGAGTGAGAGAGACACTGGGGGTGGGAGAGTGAGATAGACACTGAGGAGGGAGAGTGAGAGAGACACTGAGGAGGGTGAGTGAGAGAGACACTGAGGAGGGAGATAGAGACATTGGGGGGAGGAAGTGACACACTGGCTGGAGGGAGAGAAAGACATTTTAGGTTTTTTTCGACAAATCCCAAACCAATACCAATCAAGTTCTCGCAAAACCAAAACCTCAAACAGGAACCACACCAGTGAAATTGCCCACCCATTGTTATTTACCAGTAAGAATGTATGGCCCAGATCCACAAAGCACTGTTAAGTCAAGGCTCATACCGTCATGTTATCAAAATCAGAAACAAACGTTATGCTCCCTGAGGATAACGCCAATCCACAAAGCTAAATATATGCAAAAACCACAGCCATTAGTAATCTTATTAGCATAGGGTTAGCGGCATGTTAAATTAGCACAGCCTTGGGTTTGCTTAACATAACTTGTGTTACCTAAAGGTGGTGTTATCTTCCTCAAGACCCTGAAATATGGGGGAAGGGAGAGGAGGAAGACCTATTTTAGTAGCATGACAAGTGCTATATCCCCTCAACAATTCACGGAGAGACACCTGTGTACAAAAATTAGCAAAACTGAGATACATACCTGGGATATATGTTAATACAATGTGCAAAGTACAGCTAACCCCCTTATAACGCTGTGCTTGGGGTCCAAAGAATCACATCACGTTATAAGCGGATCGCGTTTGAAATAATGTACAAATGTATGCATTGTACAATAAAGTATTTAAGATACCAATAATCGTGTTGTAAAGTATTCATAAGTATGAAAATTGGGAGCCACGTTTGCATCGTGTTATAAGCGGATTCACGTTGTAACGGATCATGTTATAACAGGGTTGAGGTGTATATTTAAATGACTCTCTTTAAGTCAACAATGGAGCTTTGTGCATCTGGGACTATGAGTTGGCGCATTATTTTCATACACTCTTTTAGTCCGTTCACTGCTACACGGGCAATGCGTTGCCTTTTTTTAAAGCCCCAGAACCCTATATGAGTTTAACTCATATAATTACCGTATCTTGGCCTGCACTATGTCTCTATCTCTCTCCCTTTCCCAACTAAGTTCATGTTAAATCTCTGCATTTACTATAGCGGAGCTCTGTTGCGTTGTTAGGGGGAACACCTCTTTTGCATAATATTAGCGCCAACGCTCAGTATAGCTAAAGCAAGGCCTGTTACAGCTGAAAACAGCCATTAACACTGTGTTAGTGCGCTTTGTAGAAACCCGTTAGCACTCAACGACAGGTTAACTTAAGTTCATGCCTTGTTAAGTCAATAACAGAGCTCTGTGTATTTAGGCCTACTGTATGTCTGAAAATTAAGAAAGTGTAGAAAATGTGCTACGTTACTATGTTTATTTTAGATACAGCAGGATGATGAAATATTCATAGTGCATATGTATGAATCATATTTTGACAGTGTGGTTACAGAAAAGCCAGGCATCTGTCACATTAATTAAAAGCTTTAGAATATTTTCATTGGAACTGCATTTATTTGCGCTTCTACGTGAACACTGATGTTGTTATTGCCTTTTAATATATCTTATGGTATAAGTACAATGAAGATTGCCCCATCAAATAACTGAGCGTGCATTTTAACACAGTGAAAATAGTTCTTTGTACTGTGCTAAAATCTGCAGTCCACAGAGATCAGCATTATTTTTGCATTTCTTTTATATTTACTTTAAAAGATCTCTGCTTGCCCTTTCAGGGGGTGTTCTTATTTTTAAAATCTAATACTTTGTTCAGGACACAAGCAGTTGAAATACTGTATGAAGTGTATGGAAGGTTACATTCCCCAGAAGCCAGGGCAATCTAAAGGTTACCATGGCAACCTTAGAACCGTAGAAGTTAGAAATTAAGAAAAGCATAAGTAACACTGAATTGTATTTAATTTTATTTTTAAGCAGGAATTACTGAAGAGCAAGATACAGTACCAACATTATAGGAATTAAACTCAGACACTTCTGGGAGGGATTGTAGTTTTAAACACAGAATATCTGTGAGAGTCTCCTCACAGATACTGTACAGAATCTCTAGGGTATATGATCAAATAATCCACCTACAATAGACATACTGTATGTATTAACCCAGTTATACAGGGGCAATAATAATAAATCTTTCACCACTACATGTAGTTAATCTAATAAAAAATGCATTTCATTTGGTGAGGTTTTTCGTAATTGTCCAGGGAATAGTTAAATTAATTTATTTCATACAGTACCTTTCTGTAGTAACATTTTTTAAATCCCCAAGATTCAATTCAGTGCACGCTGATTACAGTCATATTACGGAAAATGTCACAGCAACAACAAAAAAGTCACCTGGTCAACAAAGACTTTAAGAATTAAGAGGCTTATTCTATCATTATTAATTGTTTATCTACAGGAGTTATTTATGGATTAGTCTGTCCTTGTGATTTAATATACGTTGGAATGATGACAAGGGAGTTACGCAGACGTCACGTAGAACAGGTACTGTATACAACATTAAAAAGTCTGTTACGAATAACAGGAATGGTACAAACTAACTAGTGTGGCTATACATTTTTCTATCAGCACATAATGCCTGGTCATCTGGGTTAAGAGCATGGTATCCAAAAAATAGCAACGGGGAGTAGAGGTGGGAATATGGAAAGGCTTCTACTACAGAAGGAATCTAGGTGGATTTTTACCATTAATAGTGTTGTCCCTAAGGGATTTAACGAAGAGCTCCTGTACTCTGCATTTATATGAGTTAGGTGGGTGTTATATTTTGGACAACTTACTTGGATATACAATTTTTCATGTTACTTGGTTTGGACAGATCCAATGTGGTAATTCTCCCTCCAAATAGAGGTAAATGAGAATTTTAGTCAGGTAGTGTTTGGACCTGCTAATGGTCATGCCTTGACGTGGCTTGCAGGCTTATAACACTTTGACCAAAGGGTTTAACTAAATGACCCTTTTTCAAGAGAATATATAAGTATTTCACTGTGTATTTTTGTCATATTGGATGTAGCATTGGGCTTTTCTTTCTTTTGTTGGATATACATTACTTTCAATATAGAAAAAAGAAAAAAGAAGAGAGTGCACAACCACTCACAGGGGTCGATTCTAATAGCTTCATAACTTTGCTGCCATATCGAATGGTTTGGCATGTTCCCACCAAACGGTTTGTCATTTGTGTTATCACAGTATACAGAAAGAATCAGAAAGCAATATCGCAGGTCACAAACCGTGAGGTAGGAAAATGCCAATACCGCTCGGGACAGCAGCGATGAAATCTCAGCCTCTCTCAAAGTTCTCCCCTGTACGATTTGCCTGCAGTCTGTAAGAGCTGCATAGAGAGCTGCACAGAGAGAGCTGCATCTCCCTACACATCTCTTGCAGGAGATCGCACAGTTTTTATTTAGATTTTAATAGCAGGGTACTGTAGCAGGGGGCCCCCTGGAGCACAACCACATTCATTTAATGTCCGGGCACCCCCTGCTTTCTGAGATACAGGGTGCCGGTATCTCTTATGCGCTTAAATGTCCCGGTCATGTGATGGGGGAGATTTAAACATTGCAAAGATATCGGAACCCCGTCATGGGAAGCAGGGGTTCCCTGGGACTGAAATGAATGTGGTTCAGTTTATTTTATCATTTAAAACTGGGAGAAAATGCAGATTTCCTGAAGAAACATGTAGGGGATTTCACGCTACACAGAGCGCTTTCTGTATAGAATGAAACGCATTGGTAGGGCAACGCCTTGCTATTTTTTCCATCATGACCAATAAATAATTGTTTTATGGATAACACACTTGCCCTCTAATCAAGTCTTTTTTGGCTATCCCTGGTTGTGCTCTGCTACCTCCTTCTTATTTTGTATCCTGCATTTCACTGACAGAGTCACACTTAGATTGCCTGAAATTTGGTTCAACATGGACGCAGCAGCATACTTGTGAGTTTTTGCTTGCTGCATGTGTTTCCACACCCAGTACCTTTCCTCATCTCAAGAGATATAATCCAGGCTTCGTCATAGGAATATCCATTTATATTATCTACACACCAGTTTTTCTGTATATAGTCTTTAGCACCATGCACTTATGACTTTCATTTGCCCATTCAAAATAAAACATTATCCAGCCCACATAAAGTAAATAAAAGCTCTACTTACCCCTGCCAGGATGAAGGGTCATCCTCATCATCGTCCTCTGGGTCATTGTTCTCCGTAGACAGCAACAGTACAATCAAAAAACAAACTAATGGCCACTAACCACTGAATCACCATAGCGGTTAGTAACTGTCATAGTAATTAAGGGGTTAAACCCCATCCCATGCTACCTACCCTGGACGCCTAACCACCTTCTCCGGGGCAACTACTCGCACCACCCACTACCCTTTGATTGGCATAGTGTTAAACCATGGCCATAATATGGCCATGGATTGCCACTATAGCAATAAATGGGCAATCTACAAATAAAAAAAAACATGTACTGAATAAAATAAATTACATTGCAATACAAAAAAAATGGCAATAAACCTATTGATTGACACAGTGGTACACCATACCCATATAACATAGAACTCCCCCCATAGAGTGGAAATCTGATGTCAGATGCCTTCTGACTGAATCGGACGCCACAGAGGACAGGCAAAGTGTGATACATCTATGCTTCTATATTTTAAACCTTTTGTACGTGCAATACTTACCCCTTTTATATGAACTGCTAATTATATTTTTATATTACTACACTATGTGGTTGTGTGCTTTCTTCTTTTTTATTTTTTGTATACAGCTCTGCGATGTGGAGCCCACGCCTTTGATGAGTAGCGCACCTGCAGTTACCTTATCCCATGATTTGTATTCATGACTGGACCTTGTTAGGTTAACTGCCTTGTAAACCTCTGTGTGTTCAGTCACTTCAAGTATTATTACACTTTTCTCTAACTTTTTATTACTATTAGGCAGGGCATCACCCTCTAACATTGGTTTTCTCTACTTTTTCATATTAACACTTTGAGCGCCGCATTTTCCTGTTCTATTACTCTCAATATATTACATGTACTAATTGCTGACAGTGGATGTTATACTCTGGAGATCATATTGCTATACATTATGTATGACCACCTATATAGAAAACTGTTAATTGGTGAACCATTAAGGTATTATTAAATCAATGATTAGTTGTAGAAATGCACATTTTGCTGTGCTAAAGTTGTGGATTTGGATTGATCCTTGGAGTACAGAGTTATATAACTTTATATTTCTTCTCTTATTTTTATATAAAAATTCACAGTGATCCATGATGTGTTTATAGTACACATGATATTGATATTTGTTTAGTATTAGTTATCCGTCTCTCTTCTATGTTTTGTATGACGTCACCATGTATTCATGATATATTGCCGGATAGCATGCATTTTAAACCACGCCCCTCATGAAGCAGTGTGAAACGTACGTTGGGTCACCGAGGAGAGCAGATACACATTGCAGCATGGAGGGCAAGGCGGCCTACATTTTACTGACACCATATTTCTGAGTATTGACCCGGGACTATCTTGGACTCTCATTATAGCAGTGAACTGTCTGCAGACTGTGCAGTGATATCCAAGGAACATTCATTCTCCTCTATTCATATTTAGGCAGTGCTTTTGTTATACAATATATTGAGTGATGACCTCTTATATACGTTTAGCATTCCTCCATTATATTTTCTGTGTCCTTTTGGTACCCGGGTACTGTGATATCTCCATGTGTGGATCCTTTTGGTTTCCCTCATGGTGTATTTATAATTGCTGCACTATTCATTCTATTACATATAATATTTGGGATTATCTACGATTTCTGCTGTCAGACTATTTAGATAATGTGGAAAAGAAGGAGCACACACAAGACTAAGGGAGAGTTAAATAAACTTCAATCAGTATTAAGTCATCAGAGCTAATACACAGGTAACGTTTCAGGACTCAAGGTCCTTTCCTCAGACCCAACGCAGGACGTGTTGGGTCTGAGGAAAGGACATTGAGCCCTGAACCGTTACCTGTGTATTAGCTCTGATGACTTAATACAGATTGAAGTTTATTTAACTCTCCCTTAGTCTTGTGTGTGCTCCTTCTTTTCCACATTATCTATCAGTCTTTGGATCTAGCTTTGGGACGCCAGGATCAACAGGAGGTAAGCACCACAAGCATAATACGTTTTTCTATTTTTTCAATAGTGATGTGCCACTTATACCTACTTTTGTTCTGTCAGACTATTTAGGTTTTAATTTTTAATGCATATCAAGTGTGCCCTACTTTATGTATCTCTCTTTGAGATACTTTCTCAGTTTTTTGATTATTCTACAGTATATCCACCAAAGCGGCGATCGGGACGTTTTTGGTTGAAATTATCCATGGACTTCAATGGGGAATTTCTGCCAAAAAGCCCAATCTGCCGATTCGGTGGATATAGACTAAGCCCCAAAGGCCAAATTTATTCAAGTCTATTAAACTATTAAACTATTTAACGTCATGTTAACCGAGTTAATGCTTGTTAATCATACCGCAGTATTAACTAAAGCAAACAATGCAACGTTAACCAGAATTTAGACCCGCATGGCATTTATTTATCGGTCATTTTTCAAAATAATATATGTTCATTACAACTTAAATAAAATTAATGTCAAGCTCCGTTATGGTTACCACTGGGAGATAACGTACAATATCAAGTCATACCTAAGGCCTGGGACTTAGGTGCTGCTGCTCGCTCTTGCTTGCTGCTGCTCGCTCTACCAGGAGCTTTTTGCTATCCTGGCAGAGGAGACAGCAAGCGTGCTTGGGAGGCGGGTATCACTGTGTGTGTGTCACTGTGTAGCTCTCAGTGTGTGTATGTGTATGTCACTTTGAAGTGGTCTGTGTGTTTGTGTGTCACTGGGGAACCTGTGTGTGTGTGTATATGTGTGTGTGTATATTATATAATATTTTAAATTTTTTTAAAAAAGACATGTTGTGAGATTAAATTATTTATTAACATTGTGCAACTTTGATAAATATATACACACACACACCACGCACCACACAGACACACATACACACACATACACCACGCACCACACAGACACACATACACACACATGCACACATACATACACCACGCATCACACAGACATACACACACACACATACACACACCACACAGACATACACACACACACACACACACACACACACACACACACACACACACACACACACACACACACACACACACACACACACACACACACACACACACACATACACACACACACACACACCTCTTTGCTGCCTTTGTCTTGTCTGGTAGTTATAATGCCGGACCGGCTGCAGACCCATTGGATGGGAGCGGTCACATTTCAAACTTGCCTGTCTCGGGGAAGTTTCTCAGCCTCCGCACGCATAAGCAAGCATGCGGAGGGAGAAACTATAGCCGCGCTGATAACAGATGCAGGGGCTTTATGCATCTGTTCAGCGCGGCTCAGCGACGCTGAGTGCACTATGTCCTGGGCCTAAGTCAAGCTCTCCCGTCTCTTCCCCTTGGAATAGCAAAAGCCCAATTTTATTGTTGGGATAGCCACGAAATAAATAATGTCACGTTATTTGAACATAATGTAGCTTTACAGTGAAATAACGTGACGTTAAACCTATTCTAATGAGCTCAATTGTGATTGTTATTTTTGCATATAATTAATGTGTAAATAATGCGTTAGCTCAGGGAAAATAATGCTTGTTTACCTAATGGTGAATCTAGGCCTAAGAGATAGAAAAGTTAGAAGATGCATAAAATGTGACTGTTCACAGTAATCTTACAAAGGTAAGGAGGTATATTTTTACACATCTTATGTCCTGCCAGATTTCTGTTTTAATGATATCTCACTCTCTTCAACCTGGCTGAGCTGTCTAGTACACATGTTCAGCGGCTTTGGACCTATGCTCTGGCTTTTATGACCTTTGATGCAGATGCCTTGAATTAAGAAGCTGAACAGCACCTTTAAGATCTGGATGTGACTAGAGATGTAGACTAGGAATGATAGTTCTTTGAGTTAGTTCTTCAAACTACATACAAACATACTGTAATGTTGCAGAAATTCTATATATTTTTTACAATTTAAAAACAGATTTTATGTAGTGCTCCCATCAATATTTTTCAGTACAGGAACAACTTACCTGATTTTTGCTAAATCTGTCACAAAATACTATAAAAGTGATTAGAAAGTTTTTAGCTTTAATGCGCAACATAAACCTACTGGGCTATATTCCTAAATCAGCTTCATGAATACATACATTACATCGAACCCAAAACTGTTAATTAGAATAATAATCACGAGGTCAAAGGTGTACCATTGAATAAAAAAGCCACTGTGATGCTATATTGCAAACACTAATTATACCAACCATACCAAAGGGCCAAAAATGTACAGTAAGTCTGCCAAAGAGCCCTGAACACCAGCTACAGTATACATGATAACTTTGAAGGAAAAAGAATCAAAATATCAATGTTGCAGTGGGAATCTGAAAAATGATTTATATAGAGGAAACAATTACATTTTTATAGTAATGGAAAATTACAAAAGAACATTGTTGAAACCCTTTGTAACACTGAGAAGATATTTGCAGTTCGTTTCACTGTACATGCTATGCTATTTTGAAGTCATAACTATAACAGAATCACTGCACACAAATGTAACGCCTGAACAACGTCGAAGGAGTTAAGTATTGAAGATGAATGAGGAAGTCAACAAAATGTTTATTCATTTTTAATGCACACAGAGGGCATTTACTCTATTAGACCACTCTTTTCCCTATGAGCTTTATGTGAACAGTAATAATAATAATAATAACAACAATAATAACCAATGGGACGCAATGTGCTTCATAACTACACTATAGTGTGTGGTATATAGGAGTTTTATAGACACAGTATTGCATTGCCAGATTTTAACCCAATCTTAGTACACTTGCTCACATGAATAATACATTTAATACAAAGATTTGAAAATTTTACTTATGTAAAATGTTTCAAATGTTGCTCACACCTGCAGTACTAGTTATGTAACAGAAAAGACAGTCCAGTGTTGGAGAGCGGTGCACAGCTGAAGAGAAGGGGCCAGCAGCCAAAATTCAGAGGTTAAAAAACATTTATTAAAGCAACATAGTAACGGGGAAACTCACTCTTACGCATTTCAGGCAAACGCCTTTTCTCAAAGAGTACATCCGCATCTAACTTCGCTCCCCGTCATATAGAGAATCCCCCGCCCCAAACACTGACGTCATAGATACAAATTTGGCGCAAATATCATATGGAGTAGTCCCATAGGTGGATCTCTCCTCCAATCGGCTGCCCCTAACTGGAACTGCGTCTAGTGTGAACGGGGGAGGATTCCAACGATGCAGGGGAAACGAATACAAATTAATAGAAAGAAAATCAATACATAAAGACTCACAAATAACTATAATAACATAAATAACAAACAACCTAATTAAAACTGGCGAATACAGTTTCATATGGAAGAGGTACATGGATAAGAAAAAAAATATATATATGGCTATACTAGATATTGAAATAGCCGCATGTGAATTCTCAATATTATGCATAAAAGAAATTCATATAAATAAAGAATTATATCGAAAAAAATAAATTCTGCACATGTGAGATATACACTCTTATAGAATCTTAACACAAATCGGTTCAGTCATGCAAAGTGACATAATAAAGATTGGAGAATATCTGAAAGCAAAAGAACAGCAAATAATGAAGCAATTATAAAAAAGCAGCAATAAAGAATACCCAGATAATAGTTCACAATACTGAAAAAGATATCAATATAAATATAATAATCTTGATTTGAATCTAATAGTTATGAAAAGTCTGGATAGATATTACAACATATAATCAAGTTTACTTCAGAAAGTGCTTTAGCTCCCAATCTTGATTCATGCCCCTGGGAGTAAGTGTCCCAAGGGCATAAATCTAATGCATCTCCCTACAATTTAGGATAGCTTCTCTATCTCCCCCCCTGATGTTTATCTGTATGTATTCAAGAGCACTATACGTAAATGTGCTCAATGAACCTGAGGGGCAGTTGGTGAAGTGGCGAGCCACAGGGAATCTAACATCCTGGTTTTTGATAGTTCTGATGTGTTCACCTATTGTAGTTTTTAATGTCTGAATGGTTCGACCTACGTAGCCACTCCCACAAGCACATCTGAGCAGATAAATAACGTAATTGGTATTACACGTTATGAATGATTCTATGTAGTACTTCCGACTTGTGTATACATTTTTAACACATTTAATGGGTAATGCATATCGGCAGAGATTACAGTTCCCACATTTAAAGAAACCCTTTGGTTGAGTAGATGAGGTGGCTTTAGAAGAACAGTACAGACTGGGTGATACAATATTACCAATAGTTTTTGCTTTTTTAAAAACCATACTAGGATTACAGGTTGTAAAACAGTCTAAATCCTTATCTAATTTTAAAACAGACCAATGTCTGTTTATAATCTGTCTGATCTGTTCAGCTTGTTTGGAGAAATTGGTCACAAATAATGGCATGTGGTTTGTTGCATCATTCTTAGGAAATAATTTACCTTTTTTGTTATTGAACCTCTTGTTGGTGTTGGAAAGAAGTATATTTCTATCAATGTTTGAAGCATGTTCAAAGGCCAGATCCAAATCCTTCTCCCTATAGCTACGTTCTCTGAATCTCTTTTTTAACTCCTCTGCTTGTATAAGAAAGGATTCCCTAGTGGAGCAGATCCTTTTGAGCCTTAGGAACTGCCCTTTGGGGATACCCTTTATTAAAGATCTCGGATGGGCACTGTTAGATCTGAGCAGGGAATTCCGAGAGCTCTCCTTCCTATATACATTCGTTTGTATTTTTAAATCCATGTCTATATACAAATGTATATCAAGGTAATCAATCTTTGTTGGATGAACATTATGAGTAAATTTTAAATTAAAAGTATTCGCTTCAAGATACTCAAAAAATAGGAGGTGTGTCAAGATCCCCATTCCAAATGAACAATAAATCGTCGATATAGCGACGGTAAAACATAATGTGTTCTCTAAATGGATTGGTGTCCCCGAAAATGTGAGTAGTTTCCCAAAATCCCATAAAAAGGTTAGCATATGAAGGTGCAAATGACGTGCCCATAGCTGTCCCTTGTGTTTGCAAATAATATTTATTATCAAACATAAAGTAATTGTGCTGTAACAAAAACATGACTGGATCCAGTAAAAAAGTGCTCTGTGCCAAGTGAATGTTGGAATTATTCAAAAAGTGACAAATAGCCCTCGTGCCTAAGGTGTGATCTATGATAGTATATAAGGAGGTCACATCAAGTGTGACCCACATAAGCATGTTAGACCAAGTGATGTTTTGAATATCTTGAAGCAAATCTAACGAATCCCTTAAGTAGGAGGGAAGTGTTTTAACTAATGTCTGTAAAAAATAATCCACGTACCTAGATAGACCATTTCCCAAAGATCCAATACTCGAAATGATGGGTCTGCCTGGAGGGCAGTCAAGAGATTTATGGATCTTCGGGAGATGGTGAAAAATAGGCACGGTTGGAAAAGGATTATAAAGATAGAGTGATTCCTGTTTGGTTAGAACCCCCAATTCCCTGCCCAGATCTATAAGATCATGAATCTCTGCCAGATATGGTTGTGTGGGATCTCTGTCAAGTTGACAATATGCCTCTGAGTTATTTAGCTAAGGGCTTCTGAGCGGTATGTGTCAGTATGCATAATAACCACCGCTCCGCCCTTGTCCGCGCTTTTGATGACAATGTCGGACCTCATTTTAAGTGAATGTAAATGTAAACGTTCCTCCTTAGATATATTATCAAAGAGCGGAGTGGAAAAGGAAAATCCTCTCGCTACGGTTTGTAAATCCTTCTCCACTAACTTTTCAAAGGTTTCCAAATATGGACCCTTAGAGAAGGAAGGACAAAAAATGGATTTATTTTTGAAGTCAGTGTGTTTACTTCCCCTCAGGAATAAAAGTTGTTCCTCTATATCCATCACATCATTAGATTCTACATTAACAGATAAATCTATCATGTCCTGAAGCACGCCATACTCTTTAAAGGATAATCTGTCTTCCCGATTATCATCAATCGCAGGACAGGGATCAGAAATGTCCCTGTCCTCCGATGGAGGAGAATCAGGGATCGATATGTTCTTGGAAAAGAAAAACTTTTTTAGTGATAATTTCCTGATGTATTTCTGAAGGTCAATGACCGTATTGAACAAGTTGAAGTTATCCATAAGGGCAAAGTTAAGGCCCTTGTTCAAGACGGCCATTTCACCCTCAGAAAGTATCACACCTGAAATGTTCAAAACTTTGTTGTTACACATCATGGATCTATTTTCCTCTTCTTTAGCGCCCCTTCTTTTGGACGAGCACCTTGTCCTTTTTGTTGTTTTTTTGAGGCTTTATTACTCCAAAGGTCATAGGATATAGATGCTTCTCCTTGATGTCTCTGATGTCATCTCTCATAGTCGGTGTTGTCCCGATCTCTATCAGTGTCGTCATCTGTTGAAAAGGAGACTGTATGTTTACGAGCATCCCCATCTGATATGTCAGAGATACTGGATGTTTCTGGGAACTTCTTTAGGATCGATCTCTTGGGTGTAGATTTTTTATAATTATCCTTCTTGTTCTTAGAATTTCTTTGTATATTGTCTTGACAAGTAGGGGGTCTTGATGTTGACGGTCTTTGCCAAGCATAAATTTGATTACGCTCATAGTCCCCTCGATCTCTTTCAAATTTTTGTTGTTTCTTGGCCATAATCTTATCTTCAGACTTTCTTATATTATGAGATAATCTTTCATCCATAGTTTGGAAATCCTCCATACCCTTGAAGGTATTCAGCTTTTGTTGTAAATCCTTTATATTTTTCTTCACAGTATTCCTCTCTTGGATTTTAGTCTTAATGATGAGATCCATTAGTTTCATGGAACAATCATCCAAGATTTTGACCCATTCAGATTCAAAGTTTTTGGACGGAAAACCAAAGGACGGAGTTTTCTTTACTCGCAGACCTCTTGGTATCCTTTTAGATATAATGTAATTGTCCAATGTAGTAATGTCTCACCATAGTCTAATATTTGTAAGGAGGATTCTTTCCAATTTGGTAAAGTATAAACTCAAGTCCGCATTGTCTTCACACGTATCATATGTCACATTGTCAAATAAATGAGCAGCTCTCCGTTTCCTCCCTGCATTGTCAGCGCATGTCTGGACAAACGTAGTGTTGACAGATTCATCTATGTCCACGTCCTCTATGTCCTCTTCCATGATTAAAAAATCACCCGTATACTATTCTAAAATAGGTATAATAGACAGTGACCTTGATCACTTTTGGTGTATGCTGGCCCCAAGCGAATAAATAGAAAACGCTGATGATACCATTCAAACGAACTACTGCATAATAGTCATCAACTTGATTGCATAGAAACAAAGTTCCAATAGCAGTGCTCAGGATTGCAGGTACATATATATGTATAAATGCTTGTAAATTGCACACATATGCATGTGAAAGAGGAGCAAAATAAAGCTGTGTAGGTGAAGTACTGGACCCAGTACTTCACCTACACAGCTTTATTTTGCTCCTCTTTCACATGCATATGTGTGCAATTTACAAGCATTTACACATATATATGTACCTGTAATCCTGAGCACTGCTATTGGAACTTTGTTTCTATGCAATCTAGTTATGTAACATTTTAAATCTTATTGTGCCTAGGCATGTATGCATGTACATTGCACTTTATATAACACCAGTCAGTGTTACGTATGTATGTAGGTCTATGTTTATTCATGCCATGCTAACAGTATAGGCAGCGATTTACAGAAATATTATACAAGGCCGAATAATGGGAAATATATTACAACATTGAAATATTTATCCATTTATAAAATATTTTACCAGGAAGTAATACATTGAGAGTTGCCGCTCATTTTCAAGTATGTCCTGGGAAATGAGAACATCACATATAAAAACTAAATACCGGGTAAAAGAAGTCTCTGTCTATACATTGCAATTGGGTGGTAATTTGTGAATACTGTAGGTCTGAAGCAAGGCCCAGAGGCTAAGTAAGTGCAACTGCTGAGGAATATGTATGTTTTCACTACACAGGTTTAAATGTTGGTGCAGTTACGAAAATAAAGTCTGTTTTTAAGCAAGTGATGACAACATATATTATAAATAATGACCAACTGCATTACTCTCTTCCCTCTGTTCCATCACACGTTGAGCACTGGAGTTTGAAGTCTCAAGGTGCTCTCCAATTTTCTCCCACTCCCCATCAAAAACAGTAGAAAGCTTTGAAAAGCTGCAGAGAGCCATGGGGGATCTAAAAGGGGAACTCACCTCCCAGAGCACCAGAATAGGGGAGGCTGAAAGTAGAGTGGGTGACCTGGAGGAAAACTCTGCAGCACGGCAACTAGAAATGCAGACTTTAAAAAGAAAGAATCAGTCCCTAGAGGAAAAAAATGGATGATCTGGAAAATAGATCACAGACAAAAAATACACCGGTCTGAGACTGCAATTAATCAGGGGGAGTAAGAGAAATAGAGTTCTCCTGCAGGGATTGCATCCAGTGCTGCTGTAGATGGAGGCGCTGCACCAGTGAGAGAGAACCAACCATCACCCCCAAAAGCCTGTCCTGTTTTCCCCATTAACAAAGGCAGAAACTCAATATAGAGTCTTTAATCTATATAGATATGGCAATAAAGCTGGCAAACTAATGGGGAATTTAGTCAGGAACTACACATCATCTAAACATATAACGAAAATACAGAAAGCTAATGGGGAAATCTGAACTGAACCCAAAGAAATATCTTTAGCATTTCAAGAATACTATCAAAAACTATATGGAAAGAGTGAGTAAAATGCAGAGGTAATGGAGGATTTCATGGGAAAATTACAATTGCCTAAATTAACAAGGGAAGATCAACAAAGATTAAATTAGCCAATTTCCATAGAAGAAATATCAGGTTCAATAAAAAAACGTAAAAAGGGCAAAGGGACAGGGCCCTAGGGGTTTGGGGCTGAATTCTATAAAATATTAGGTGCAGAAATAGGTCTACCACTTAAGGAAGCGTTCAAAGATATATTACAAACTGAAGAAAACTTAAAAATGGGTAAGATGGCTTTCATGAGAATTCTTCACAAGGAAGGGAAAAACCCACTAAATCCAGAATAATATAGACCAATTAAATTATTAAATCAACACGCCAAGATCCTCTCATTTTAGCAGAGAGGATAGCATCAATCCTACCAAAATTGATCCATCCAGATCAATCTGGATTTGTAAAGGGGAGACTTCCGGTAAAGAATATTAGAAAAGTTATAGCTGCAGTAAACTGGACCAAATCTAATATAAAACATAACAAAAATAATATTATAATATCAATAGTTGCCGAAAAGGCCTTTGATAATGTAAGCTGGAAGTATCTGTTCTAGGTACTGCAAAAAGTTGGGATTGAGGGACCTTTCCTTAGGATAATACAATCAATGTACGCAGATCCAAAAGCTAAAATAATGGCAGCGGGGTTACTGTCTCCCGAGTTTAAATTATACAGAGGTACGACACAAGGGTGCCCTCTGTCACCTTTACGCTTTAATTTAGCTATCGGCCTTTCGCCGAATATCTGAGACATATGGAAAGTTTCAAGGGAATCAACATAGGGAAGTATGAAGTTAAATTAGCTCTATTTGCGGACGATCTGCTGCTCCTTGTGTAGGAGGCGTTGCCCAACATATTTAAGCCATTGGGGAATTTGGTAAATTCTCAGGGTTCAAAGTTAATGTTACAAAAACAGAAATGTTAATCCTCACAAATAATAATGATGTAACATAGGATGAGAAGTTACCCTTTAAAAGGACAAGGAAATATATAAAATATCTAGGTATTTATATTGCAGTGGACCTGGGAAAACTATATGTAGACAATTTTAAGAGTATTTTTCAGAAGGTAATAAAGGAACTGGAAGGGTGGCAGAACCTCCCTCTGAACCTGTCAGGGAGATGCCAACTGATCAAACTGGTTAGCTTTGCCAGAATTCTCTACCCCTTACAAATGTTACCATTACTAATAAAACATACAGATACCAAATAATTAAATAGAGCATTTAGTAGGTTCATTTGGAGAGGAGGGCGACCCAGAATAGCTACATTTCCCCGATATCAGAAAGTACAAATTAGCATGTGTCATAAGACATGCGGGCGATTGGATATTGGAGAAAAGTTTCCACTTTTCCTGTACCAGAGCTCGGGTCACAGAGCAAGTAGATGACATTGGAACGCTCCCACAGATGTTCCCCTGTAATGGAGGAGATGGTAGCAGCATATGCCACAGTTGGATGTGCCTTTATGACACTGCCCTGTTGTGAGTAGAATTCTGTTTTTTACCACCATGCCAGCAGCACCACGCCTCTCTATTTGTAGAATTTTATTGTCTTTTAATATATTTTTTAATAAATTAACTTAACTGTTTTTAAGCTGATAGTAGTTTTTTGTTATCTGTTTCTGTTTGTTGTGTGATTTTTGTAGTGTGTTGTTTGTTTGTCACGCTTTGGTGTGTTATTATTGTATTGTTTGTTCCTGTGTTTTGTTTGTTCTTTTTTAACAGTATACACTATGATTTTCTTCTGTGTTTAATCCCGCATGTCCTGAGACACTTCTCTGTGAATCCATAAAGCCAATCCGGGTGTGCCAGATTGGACTTCCTAACAAGGTTCCCAATATCATGTACCTGTATCATCATATTTGGACATTTATTGGACATTTTTTAAGGTGCCGGTTCATATTTGTTACAGAGGGAAATTATGCAATGCAGATAGAACTGACTCATCGATATAACATTTCATTTTTTGCTTGTCATTGTCTAAAGTATATGTAATTTCAATATATTATTTACTGGTTTAGTGCACTGTTAAATGTAAAGGAATATTATAATCACTGCAAACAGATATTTTGTGGTCTTGTTGAGATGTAAAATGTTTTGTTATGGAAAAAGCCATCAAAAATTTCAACGATAAAAAATAAAGAAAAAAATGTAGAAAAACATTTTTTCTTGACATTTTGGAGAATACCGACCCATTTAATACATCTGTGTTTAAGAGGAAAAAAGGTTTGAGTTGAGCAAAGTCAACGTTATGTAGGCCATAATAGAACATCTGTCATTTTGAAATACATGGCATGCCTCCAGCACCCTCAATTTGCTTATGATTACTTTTATCAGGTACCAAAGTCTGTGCTGATCTGCTGTTGGATGTGCAAGATTAATTACACTCAAGCTACACTTCATTTCCGATTAGATAGTAGTTTCAAGCTAAACTCAGAAGTCAATTAAAAATCTGCCCTTTGGAGTTTTACATTGATGTATACAGTACATTTCCCCTGTATTTTAATAGGATAGTAACCTACTGAATAGGGATAATTCATTCAATACGTGCTAAACCTAACACTTGCATGCTACTTAAAAAATAAAAAATAAAGAACTTTGTCCGCAATATCCCAATATTATA
This sequence comes from Ascaphus truei, assembly GCF_040206685.1. NCBI lineage: Eukaryota > Metazoa > Chordata > Amphibia > Anura > Ascaphidae > Ascaphus > Ascaphus truei. The sequence goes on along the minus strand of NC_134485.1, from coordinate 230,638,848 downwards.
GGATGAAGCAACATTAAGGCTTATTCAGGTTTAAATGTGCAGACAAAAGTGATATCTGGGAGTGATATTTTTAAGGTAAATCTTTGTAATTGGCAACTTAAAACCACCCCAGTATTTCAACATTTCCTGGTAACCAGAACTTTTGTAGGGTTTTTACAATATTTATCTAGTCCCTATAGTGTTAAGCGTGTTCCTGGAACACTCTATTTGCCCCTTTGTGGGTGGATGTTAGGAGTGTGCCAGATTGGCTTCCTTAAAGAGGTGAGTCTTTTGAGATGTTTTAAATTTCTGAATGCTGGGGGCGAATCTGATGGTGTGTGGTAGGGAATTCAGAGGGAGATGGGGCAGCACACAAGAAGTCTTGCAGGTGGGAGTGAGTTGAGGTAATAAGGCAAGGGGAGAGGTGGATGTCTTAAGCAAAACAGGGATATATTTCGGTATGAGGGCTGAGATGTATGGGGGGCAGCATCACTGAGACTTTTGTAAGTCAGAACTAGGGTTTTACATTTAATTCTAGAGGATGTAGGAAGCCAGTATAGGGATTTGCAAAGTGGAGCGGTGAGTGAGGTAAATGAGTCTGGCAGCAACATTATGGACGCATTGGAGTTGGTATAGGTGGATGAGGGGAATGCCAACTAAAAGAATGTCACAGTAGTCAAGGTGAGACAGGAGTGAATTAGGACTCTCGTTGCATTGTAAATGACAAAAAGGCAGTATTGTAGCAATAATTCAGAGCTGGAGGCGGCAGGATTCAGTGAGGTCTTGAATGTGAGGAATGAAGGAGGGGGTGGAGTTGAGGATGCCTCCTAGGCAGCGGGTTTGGTGTGTTGATGAGATTGTGGTATTATTGACAGTAAGGGAGAGTTTGGGTGTGGGGGTGACAGTGGATGGGGGAAAGATTATTCATTCTGTTTTGGACATGTTAAGCTTCAGGTAACAGTGGGACATCCAGGAGGAGATTGCAGATAGTTGGTGACACGGGATAAGAAAGAGGTAAGGGGAGGAGAGGTTGATGGAGGTGTCATCAGCATAGAGATGATACTGGAAGCCAAAAGATTGTATTAGTTCAACCAAAGAAGTGTAGAGTGAGAAGAGCAGAAAGCCAAGGACAGAGCCTTGTGGAACCCCGATATAAAGAAGGAGTTAAAAGGAGGAGACACCAGAGAAGAAACAAGCTTCATACTTCATCCACAATCTACTTAAGTCAAAACATTTTCTTAACTCTTTATCATTGCATGGATCATGAGCAACACCTCAGTAATGTTTTCATTCCATTAGGTATTGGTGCCAAGAGGTTTAAATACAGAATGTTTTGTTTGGTAACTTCCCTTGGTGAGTGAGTGGAATTTGATGCAACATGTGTCAGTCAGTGAGTTATTCCATCTCACTATACTGAACTGGGCAAAACAAGAGAAATCCTTGTGTACACGTGGATGTGTTTGGCGTTTCCACAAAGCTGTTGCTAATATATAATCATGGGCCAAGCAAGTAAATTAAATGCCCTTCAGTTTAAGGAATCTTACAAGGATCTTTTCCCAAACCAACAATGGCTTTAGCTTTTTGCTTCAGGATGCAATGGTTTAAAAAATTATGCATTAAAACAATTTGCAGAGGAATTTTCTTTCACAAAGTTGCTATAAGGATTCTCCTCGATCTGTGTCGGGTTTTCACTGCGGTCCGATTTTTCTGTCTCTCCTGCCCTTTCTGTTCTCTGTGGCCATTTTGGGTACTGCAGCCTGCTTTTATAAGGCTGCAGTTACCATAGGGAGTCGCTGAGCAAAGTTCTGTGTGTTTGCAGCTCCTGTCGGTCTTTGCAGTTACATTTTACCCTCTTGCCTGTTTTGAATTCCTGTTGCTGACCCCGGACCGTGACACCAACTCGCTGCCTTCCGCCTGCCCTGACCTCCGCCTGTCTCCTGGACTTTGCACCTCTGCGACAGCCCTGACCTCCGCCTGTCTCCTGGACTTTGCACCTCTGCGTCAGCCCTGACCTTCGCTTGCCTCCACAACTTTGCACCTCTGTCCCCTGCCCTGACCTCCGCTTGCCTCCCTGACTTTGCACCTCTGCCGCCAACCCTGACCTTGCCTGTCCCTTGGACTTTGCAACTCTGCCGCCAGCCCTGACCCCTGCTTCAATACCAACTACGGATACTCTTACAAGACTCTGTCCCTGGGTTGTGGTCGGTTTATTTGTATCCATACCTCAGCCCTGGGGGTCTGCCTCCTGATCTGAGACGAGCACCGTCACAGTCACAGTTGCCACACTAATGGGAAATTCACTACCCCCGATACGTGTTGTCGTACTGCGATTCCAATGTATGTACAGTATGCTATAATATGTGTTGCTAAACAAAATCCTAATTTATTCATGCAGTTTTTATAAACCAACTAAAAACACAGAATAAAAGATAAACTAAGGAATGTCTCTTGAAAAACATTACTATGAAAACAAATGAAACAAGTAGTTTTTTACTTCGTTTTCATCTTACCAAATGTTTGTTTTTTAAAATTTCATTGACACCTCACCTCTTCTGTTTTCTATTGAATACATTTTAGAATACAGTAATAAACAAAATGCATAAATCATGCACCTTCCATTGTTATGGATTTAAATGGTAAAAAAAATACAAATATATTCTATACAATATAAATACCTTCCTTCAAAAGACCACATCAAAGATACTTCTCAAGTGGAAAGTTATGCAAAACTGTATTATTCGAGATCTGTATTATGCTGCTATCATTACATAGCAAATAAGCCACATTTTGAGATTTATGGATGTTAACACATCTGAATAATAGCAAATATCTTGCTATATTTATTCATAACATATTTCCAGCCTATCTTTTGTTTGTATTCATACAGCTACAGTATTTAGAGGCAGTATTATCCCTGCTCTTTTCATTACTTCTCCCTGCTGGTGTTGTATGACATGTTGTGAATGACCTCCAAAGATTTTTCAAGCTTTATGCAGAGAATACATTGAATCTGAAAGCTTTATTAGATAAGTTTGTACTTCAGCTTCTACCTGATGTAAGTTGCATTAAAAATAAACCTCATAAAGCCGAGCCATGACCTTCAAAAATCTAAAATTGCAAAGTGAAAAATTGTACTTAGCAAAGAAATACTAGTCCTACAGCTCGTTGAATTCACATCAAATCCTATATTCAATTGCTCAGAACTTTGGGAAGAATAACAGGTTCTGGGTTTTTATTTCCCAAATTATATGTTGTTTATTAGTTGTTTTATAAGTTACAAAATACATTTTTTTTAACTGGTGACATGTTGTGTGGAAATAGATCAAAATGGCTGGACGTGTTATCAAAAACTTTGGTAGAGCCATATGAAGATTCACTGTGAATGCTTTGTGAAATCGCAGTGCTGTACTTTAAATAGAACATTGTCATAGTAAAAGAAAATGTCACATGTTCATGTACATGGGTCAATAAAACGCTCATCTTGTTAGATAAGAGAGCTCTTGTATCTTTTCTTTGGGACTTTATGAAAGAGTGAAGAGGAAACTCCCACACAGTACAGGCTCAGGAAACCATACCTAGCGCTAAGGTGTGCTAGGATGTTGGCAATTAACTCATGAGCAGGACTGTTTTTTAAAAGGCAGGAAGTTGTTCACTGCCAGTGCTTCCAGAACCTGCATGAAGACAGGTTCATGTTTCTCAGAGGGATTGCCTGAGAGACTGCTGGGCCTCACACACAACACAGAATGCCACTTAAGATTCCTGTTCCAGAACCTGAGGGAGCTGAAAGGTTCAAGGGTTCACGTTGCCCAGAAGGATTTGCCTGGGAACCGCAGAACCCATTGCTTATAAAAGGAAAGGAGCCAAGGGGAAGTAATCTTCCAGATGATGTGCCTGGGATGAAGTTTGACTTCCCTCAGAAGAATAAATGTAGAACATTTAGTTTAATGTTGCACTGTCCCTTTAAATGCCCAAGAAACTGTTTCCCTTGACTAAGAGAATAAACGACGTTTTGCGTAAAATAAGTGGTGTGAGCCCCTTACTGACCCAACCGTGGGGCAACCTGTCATAGATGTCACTTATTGTGCTCTAGTTTTGTGGACAAAACAACAATATTTATTAGGTCGACAAATTAAAAAAAAAACTGTTGACAGAACAAAGAATCTCAAAATCAATTTTATCGACAGAAAATGTCCATTTTTTTTTAAATGCATCACAAAATTCAATTTTTGTTCACAAAATGAACACAATTATTAAACCAATGTTTGTCTTATAGTAGGCAAAGCAAGTAGCAAAAACATCTCAGCTGTACTACATGATCTGCAAAATATGCACTCCACTCTTCTAGTGGAGCAAAGGGTTCATTTTAAGATGTTGACCTTTGCCTTTAAGGCAATCCATGATCTCACCCCCCCTCCCTTACCTTTAGAACTGCCTGATTAGTAACACCCCCCAATGGGGCCCTTAGATATGCCATCGCCCAGGAATTAAAAACCTTCCTTTTAAATAAAGTGTGGCAAAAATACCCTAATACACTGGCAGACAGCTTTCCTGCTGCAGTTCGTATTTTCCATCCTTTGTTGGTCATTCCAATATATGTTGTCGGTAGGTCCCAGTTGGAGATCTGGGATGGGTGTTCTCCCTAAGTTCCTACAAGTGTTCTAATACTAAGTTTTCTTGGTGATTTTAAAATAAATAAACCTAGCTGCAGCAGGGCAGGCAGAGCGGGAGTAAGAGTGGGATTGCTATACCAACACATAACAAGGGCAAGATTTAGCATCCAAAATAATAAAACTTTGCCACTGTTCTACCTAAAAGCAATTGGCATATTGTTTTATATGTGGTGTATATTATCTCACTACTCTGCCTTCACCTTCATTCCTCACACTCAAGTGTTTACCAGATTTACAGTTTGCAAAAAGCAGTTTCTATGGAGTATATGGACCCAATTTTTTTAAAGGACTAAAAATCAAACACAATTGGATATGTGCCACGATCCCAAACAAAAAAAATTGTATATGGAAAAATGATCAGGCACAGGGTTTATCTAATCTTGGTGTATTTATTCTGCTGAGATATTTAATAGCACGATTGCACAATGTTGTGGGGTCAGTGCCCCTTCATCAGTTATACCATTATCTACATGGGCTTATCTAAAAGATGGAATAATGATGAAAAAGCTGTCTTTTGACACATCAGCACCCCTAAGGTTCCTATAAAACCCTGCCAAAGATACATTAAGCCTTGAGAAACCCCATGGAAGACCAATCATATCAGCCAGAGGATTGCTACTGCACCGACACACTTTATTCGAGCAAATACCCAGTATGTACCTGGCAGATACCTGGAATGCGCCGCTCCTCACCTCTGACAAGCCCCGTTGCATTTGCCTTCCCAGCCTGGGTTCATGCCTGGCTGACGGGCGGCTGATCTGTTAAATGATAATGATTAGGATTTAATAGGCTGCAATGCTTCGCGTGTCTACCAGATGGCATAAATTCATGAATTGTAATGCAGTATATATATATATACTGTGCAGTATTGCAGCCAGCGGGAATAAAATGCTTCAATCCCTGCTTGGAAAATACCTCAATGCACTCGGGCAGAAAACAGTCACAAACCTCAATACACCCGGGTATACCCGAATTCGTGGGACTAGCCGAGCTCGAATAAAGTGTGTCGCCAGTGTATGTAAACTGCTGTCACAACTGGTGGACTTTTATCTACAGTCAATTGTTAAGACAATTCCCAGTTACATTGACGATACTATAGATTTTCTGAATAGGTAAACTGCTTTTTCTGAAGTTTTGACTTCTCTTTTTCTTTTTTACACTTGATGTCACATCTCTGTACACCTTTATTCCACACCATGAAGGGATATAATCTGTCAGGTCTGCAATTCAGAACTCTATTATAATGGGCCATTGACTGAATACCTACTGTACTTCAACTGATTGAGGTAATTTTTATACAAAATGACCTATTTCAGCTTTTTATCACAATTCTATATCCAACTTTGCAGTACAGTGATGGGATCTAATATGGCCCCTGCTGACGCAAACATTTATAGGTGGATCTATAAACAGACCCATATTTTGGGGAGTCTAGTATTTTCCGAATGTATCAAGATGTATACAGGATACATAGACGATATTTTTCTGCAGTGGTGAAGAGCTGAGACATCACTTTTTAACTATATTTGACAATTTAATTATCTGGATTCAATTATTAGATTAACAATGACATCATTTCACTTCAATAAACTTCTTGGATGTTACTTTCTTCAAAACTATTTCTGGATCACATAAACATATCTTTAAAAAATCAACCGGTAAAAATACTCTTTTAGAGGTTACCAGTTTTCATCTGGGCCCTGTAAAGAAGGGTTACCCTATTCTCAGTTGGTGCGTGTCATGAGAATTAGCAGAAATCCTGGATCAAGCTCTAATAGCCATGGGAAAATGATTTAAGGGTAGAGGCTACCCCCTAGGCAAGATTACATCAGCCATAATGAAATCTAGACAGTTGAAACATGACAAACCGCTAGTCTCTAAATCAGAAACGAAATCAGTGTCAATCATCTTTAAGAAAACAGTCAACAACCATTGGCACATGTTAGGCACAGATCCAATTTTGGGAGCTCTTTTTCCTAATAAACCCCACTAAGCTTTAGATAAGGTATGACCAATGGGTGGTGAAACCGGGCCTATGTGCCACCGAGAAACCTCATGCAAATAGTCTGAGTGTGAAGAAGGGAGCACTTAAATGCCATGGTTGTGTTAATTGTAAGCACATTAATTATTGGTAGTTCTTTAAACCATCCACAAACAGGAAAAATATATGAAATAATATATAGGTTGGCATGTTAATCTAAGTACATGACCTATATGATCAAGTGTCCATGTGACTTTATGTATATTGGCAAAACAGAGCGTATGCCAAAAGCGGAATGCTAAGCATAGATCAACTCTTAAACAAGCATTGTTATTGAAATTGAAAGCAAACACTGTCCCCAGTGCCACAGACTTTTGCTTGTTCGTCCGCTTGCCGGGGACAGTAAGTCTTGCTACATCTGTGTGATAGCATATACCTGTTAATAGAGGCTATGTTGCATATATTTCTTCATGCCCCTATACTACATGTATGGTCTGTTGTGTTAGACATTAAAAGGTTGTATAGTATTACACATAAAAACAAGAGCGACCTAGGTCATCTTCCATAACAATGGTTGTTATATTATACTGTATGTTGTTGAGCTTTTTTGCCAAAGCACTCTATTACAGCAAGCTAAAGGTTAGCTCAAACTGCCTGGCTTTTGATTATATATGTCAGTATTACTGTTGAGATTGTATCTACTGACATGTAAAAATGTGAGGGTCCAGGGATGAGGATCATATTTGCCACTTCTTGTATAAGTGCACAGAGGCAACAATGACATCAGTTTCACAGTCAATTTAATAGTGGCTGCACATACAGTACATTGTCTTTTCTTTGTTTAGAGCTCCTATGTTTTTTTTTTACCTCTACTTGCTTCCGAAAGCCTGGCATTCACATGACTGACCTGTTTTATGTTTCACTACATCAACCCTTTTTGGAATACTTTTATTATCAACCCCAACGTTGAACTTATACATCTTGTGTATCTGCATTCTGATTCTCTATAAAGAATGTTTCTAATATTATGCCCATAGTTCAAGGGTGGGCAATTAGTTTGGTTGGCAGGGCCACTTTATGAGCTTTGGTAAGCTTTGTGTGCCACACAGTTAATGGAGATCTTCAACAGCTTCTCCCCTACATACTTTCCTTCTCACCTGCATCTTTCCTACATGTCCCCCCTTACTTCCTTACTCCCTTCACTTGCTCCTACCCCCCTCAATTTCTCTCCTTCCCTTCCCTCGCTCCTCTCCATCCCCCCCCCCCCACTTCATTCTCACTCCTCACCCCCCTTTCTTTCTCTCTCTGCTCCCCCCCCCCCCCACAGGCTCCCCACTCCCTGCAGGGCCCTATCTGTGCTGAGGGTACTTACACGGCAGTAGCAATGGAGGAAGCCCACTCAGGCGTTGATTGGAGATTTGAGATTTGTGGGGCCTAACTTCAATGTTAGGATCATCTGGGTGGGCTTCCTTCGCAGCCCTGCAGCACAGGTAGGGCCAGGGGAGGGGAGAGAGGAGGGCCCTACCTCTGAGGGGCCGGATAGATTCATTTGGTGGTCTGGATCTGGCCCGCAGGCCATATTTTGCCTACCCCCTGCCTTAGTTGGACCCGGCCTTAGCAGGTTTGTTACAACCAATCATCCTGGATTATGTTGCTGTTAAAGATTTTCATGCATTTGTGACTATTACATTGTTTTTTTGTATCAATTGATCCTCGTTCAGCAAGAAAGTGGCCATGTTTTTCAACAAACGTATGCTTACCGCCACAATATTGTTTGTATTTTTCTCGTTTCATGAAGTTCCCAAATAGCTGAACATGTGTTTATTTGAGTATTGGTTGAATTTGGAGATTTACTAATGATTGCTTTTCAATTTATTTAGGGTAAATTTAGCATACAGTAATTGACAAATATACGCTAGTATTTTCACCTATACTCACTACAGTAGTACAATAAAATAGCGCTTTGTCACTAGCTATATGCAACATTTTGTCTAAATCTAGCATCAATACAATCTACGAATGTGGAACAAATTCACGTGTCCATCTCTAGTTTTTACAATCCAGTCACCTGCATGAGGAGAGACTGACAGAGGGGCAGTGGACGCAGGAGCAAAGAGAAAGGGATCGTGGGTGCAATAGGAGAGAGGAACAGTTGGTGTAAGAGAGAGAAGCCACTGTAGAGGTGCATGAGAAGAGAGGAGGTAGGGGGTGCAGGAAAAGAGAGAAAGAGGAGGTAGAGGTGAAGGGAGTGGTAGTGGGTGCAGGACGAGAGAGGAAGTAGTGAGTGCAGAAAGAAACAGGTGATAGAAGGTGAAGGATGTGGTAAATGGTGAAGGAGGAGGTAGGGGGTGCAGGAGGAGAGAGGAGGTAGGGGGAGCAGGAGTAGAGGTGGTAGGGGGTATAGGACATTGTAAGGGGTGTAGGAGGAGACAAGGTAGGGGTGCAGGTGGAGAGAGTAGGTAGGGGTACAAGTGGAGAGAGGAGGAAGGGGGTCTCTCTCCCCTCATCTCCTCTTTCATCTCCCCCTCCTTCTCTCTCCTCTCCACACTCCTCCCTTCATCTTTCCCCCACCTCCTTCTCACTGTCCCATAACCCCTCCCCCCCCATATCTCCAAACCCCCAGACCCATATCTCATTCTACCAGCCTCAGGGAAACCCAGGGCCCTGAGGAAGGATTAACGACAGGGGGGGAGGGGGCGCTGCTCCTGTCCTTGGCCCTAAGATTTCTGTTGGTGGCCCTGGGTGCAGGAGGAGAGAGAGTAGAGGCAGGGGGTACAGGAGGACAGACAGGTGGGCAGTGGATGCATGTCTTTCCTCCAAGGGAATGATTACAGCACTGGGGCCCTTTCCACTGATTGTCTGTTGCCTGTCACATGACCTCCTTCTGGGGGATTTCACTCGAAGATTCTTGGAGTTGTAGCTGGACTACAACTCCCAGATGTCTCTGCACAGGTGGGAGGGGAAATTGGGCAAGGGCAAGGACCACAATGGACGTCCTGAGCACCCCAGATCTACAGTATACATTTAAAAGACTATTACAACTGAATACAATGTAGTGATTTTATATAATTTTACTTATTCGTCAGCATGTTACATTTTGCAGTGGAAGGCAATAAATGCAGTAGGTCAATATGTTGTGGGATGTCAAATAGGAACATCATTGTTATGACAACTACCTATACTGTGGACATGCTTGTAGTGCTTCTGAAATTCCAATATAATTACTATTGAACTACCCATGGGGTGCGAAACAATTCACAGCTCGTAATTGTTGGAACATGCTTGAGGAACCAATGATTATGCAAGTATGAAACCCAAAGCACATTTGCTCAGATCAATTCAACTTGACCTTATGCGTTACACCTTTATATGCAATTGAAATGCACTACATTGTACATTTTCTTTGATCATAGTTTGTATTAATATATATGCTCAGTATTATATAGATACATTGGAAATAGTATCATTGCCATTTGGTATTCACCAACTGATGTCTAAATGTTGCATAGTGAAATTTTCCACTGAGGCAGAAACGCCATGTTTGTTGTATGCTAATCCTAATGAGGTATCTTTCATTTTCCCAGAAGAAGAAAATTAATCACTCCGGATATGTTATTATCTTGCTAATTGTTCATCTGAAATCATGAGTTTTAACCCCTAATGCACACTTTGTTGCAGGCAACTCTAGCATTCAGTTTGAACTGGATTTACTTAGTTACCTATTGAAATGCAAATAGAATAAAACGGTGCAGAACTAAGAGAGTATAGAATTATTTCTCTTCTTTGGAAGCTGAAATGTTTATTTATGAGTATCTCAAAAAACTAAAACACAGTAAATAATACTTTAGGGCTCTTTAAATATATTATTTACCCATTTAGGAATCCTAAATAGATCAGAATAGTAAGGGAGGATTTGGTAACCGTGGTCACAGCACTCCACACAACCAACGCTTGGAAAATTCAAAAAACTTTATTAAGCTCCACAGTGAGCATACATAGCACCACTCTGACGCGTTTCGTCTATAGAAAGACTTTTTCAAAGAGTGAGGATCCCCACACAGTACCGGATCTTATATAGGAGATGACATATACAATAGGCACCTCCCTAATTGGCAAGGGCCTCCCATATCTTAACACAAAGTCAGATTTGGACGTCATCCTATTAAAGGGACCAAATACATATTACCCACATATATAAAACATAATAGACATACATAAACACCTATTACCAATAAAAAACTTGGGATTAAAAACAAAGACACTGTAATGCTCACATAGTATATAATCACATAATATATAATTAATAGAACAACACGAATTACAAAATCTATCATAATAGAATCGGATGATGTGGATCAACCGTCTCCTGATGGATTTATAAACAATAGCATATATCCATATACACAAAGCATACCATATTCAGATCAGATTACAATATAAATTGAAATGCGATGTGGCAGACATAGTATATACACAAAAGCCAAACAAGACTTCCTAAGCAGGACTTGTTCACACACAGCAATATTCCATAGTTATAAGTATATTGGAATAATACACCCCACACACTCCCCAACCACTCAGGCGGCCAGGAAGTGTTTGAGTTCCCACTCCTGGTTGATGCCAAGTGGGTGGAGAGTGCGTAAGGTGTATATCCAGTACATTTCACGCCGATTAAGCGTACCCTCCCTGTCTCCTCCCCTCGTATGTGGGGGAACATGTTCAAGGGCCATGAATGAAAAGTTCTCAATACCACCCCTACTACACTTAGAGAAATGTCGGGGCACTGGATGTGTAACATCATTCTTTTTTATTAAGCGGAAACTGTTCAATGTGTAGGTATGCATGTAAAACTAAGACCGTAAAGTATGATGATAACAAAAAGAGCCATGTTATAAAAACATTTCTAAATTGCAATACCACCTTTACTATTTACTTGTTACAGTGCGGGTGCTCTATGCGGTATGTTGGCCGCACAAAAAGATCTTTAAAAACACGCATCGCGGAACACGTTCGCTTAATAAAAAAGAATGATGTTACACATCCAGTGCCCCGACATTTCTCTAAGTGTAGTAGGGGTGGTATTGAGAACTTTTCATTCATGGCCCTTGAACATGTTCCCCCACATACGAGGGGAGGAGACAGGGAGGGTACGCTTAATCGGCGTGAAATGTACTGGATATACACCTTACGCACTCTCCACCCACTTGGCATCAACCAGGAGTGGGAACTCAAACACTTCCTGGCCGCCTGAGTGGTTGGGGAGTGTGTGGGGTGTATTATTCCAATATACTTATAACTATGGAATATTGCTGTGTGTGAACAAGTCCTGCTTAGGAAGTCTTGTTTGGCTTTTGTGTATATACTATGTCTGCCACATCGCATTTCAATTTATATTGTAATCTGATCTGAATATGGTATGCTTTGTGTATATGGATATATGCTATTGTTTATAAATCCATCAGGAGACCGTTGATCCACATCATCCGATTCTATTATGATAGATTATGTAATTCGTGTTGTTCTATTAATTATATATTATGTGATTATATACTATGTGAGCATTACAGTGTCTTTGTTTTTAATCCCAAGTTTTTTTTATTGGTAATAGGTGTTTATGTATGTCTATTATGTTTTATATATGTGGGTAATATGTATTTGGTCCCTTTAATAGGATGACGTCCAAATCTGACTTTGTGTTAAGATATGGGAGGCCCTTGCCAATTAGGGAGGTGCCTATTGTATACGTCATCTCCTATATAAGATCCGGTACTGTGTGGGGATCCTCACTCTTTGAAAAAGTCTTTCTATAGACGAAACACGTCAGAGTGGTGCTATGTATGCTCACTGTGGAGCTTAATAAAGTTTTTTGAATTTTCCAAGCGTTGGTTGTGTGGAGTGCTGTGACCACGGTTACCAAATCCTCCCTTTCACACGTCATATCCGGATAGGAGCACGCCGACACCACGAGGAGCAGAGATGGCCACCGGAGCGTTCTTGTAGCTACAGTGCAGAACGGGTGTCGTGAGTACACAATAATACATGCAGTTATGTTTTAGGCAGTTGTGAGGCTACTTGGCACCGCACTGTGATTTACTTTGGGGTCTTTTCTTTGAAGAGGCTCCGCTGTATCTCTATGGATTGACCAGCCCACTGCCTGTATTACCACTGCTTTCCTCACTAATGACTGTATGGCTTATATATCAGTGGTGTCAGCTCCAAGCTTTATGGGACACATGCAGATTCAATAGTGCTGCGGTTCAGGAGACTCGGTACTTAACGGGTTAATACCCAAGTGTTTTTAGATCAGAATAGTAACATAGGAGATTAGGTTGAAAAAAGACATTTATCCAACGAGTTCAACCTTTGTTCAATTTTAATTGGGCAAGATACTGATCTGTTTATAGTTATATTGATCCAGAGGAAAGAAAGTGTAGAGGGGCTATGTATCAAGCCCTGCAATGGCTACTTTGCCGTCACATTGATGCTAATACAGTCAGTTCCATGTTGCATATCTTACCACTTTGCAGCAATTTAATAACTCCTTCTTGGAAGGATATTACTGGATGCAATATTATAATTGGATATACAGATGTAGCAGACTTCATTATCCCTCTAGAGCATTATAATGGGATATTCTGGGATATTTCACAACAACACTACAACTGAATAGGAGGGAAACACTAATATTCTGTGATATAATGGGATATGTTGTGTTATCGGTGGGAACAGTCACGTGCAATATTTGAACATTTGAATGGATACATTCACTTTAATATTGTGTAACTGTTTACCAATATGTGAAGCATGACATTCCCTGACACACTAACACAAAATGAAAAAATAAATGGGAGCAAAGACATTTCTGTCTGAACAAAACTTAAAGTAGCAGAACGTAATATATATATTTTTTAATAAGTGGGAAGTAAGGGGTCTACAGAGCTGAACTGCATTCATTTCAGCTCCGGGGACCAGCTGCTCCCTGAGATACTTACCTCCGTAGGCGATTCCGGTAGCAGCTAAACGTTTAAAGGTCCTGGTCACGCTGGCCAATCGGGAGCTGTAAGGGATGATGTAACGACTTCCTATTGGCCCGCCTGGTGTGGGACATTTAAGCCGCCCCACACAGCACAGCAGCAACTGTAACAGTAGCAACTGCTATGGACACCCCATAAGGAGCTACAGTAAGTATCTCGGGACGCTGGGGAACCCCGGAGCTGAAATTAAAACAGTTCAGCTCTGGAGACCCTATGCTTCAATCATATAACTATATATAAAAAGAGAAAGCAGGATTCCTGCTTTAAGGAATCTATGTTAAAGATCTGTTACAAAAATTGGAATTTATGCTTTGTTACATGCCCTTTAATATAGGCAGTAATACAACTTCCCATAGAGCAACATGTGCAAAAAGCTTTCTGCATTAACATTTTGTATGCATAGGTTAGTCCATACTTTTTAGCTGCTGCGTTTCTCATGAATTCTGCCAGAATTGAAAAATAATTCGCTTTGAGTAACTTCCTATTACATGTGATAAAATCAGAGTATAGATCTTTAGACATTTCTAGCGAAATGATCTTACTTATCTAAAAATAATTGGGAAGAAGAACACTATCCAAACAATATTGCTTATTGATTGACAAAGCATGATAAATTTGAAAAGGGTCTTTAAAAATAGCAATCTGTCATATGTATTTAAAGCAAGTGCAAAACTGCTACTCCATAAGACACCTTCGAGCACAGCTTAGTAAGCCCCTACAGATGCAGCGGCCGTTATTCGAACACTTCACGCGTTGTATACCTTGGAATACCCATGTCATGGCGCGGGATTTCTTCCAACCGTACCACCTTAAGACGCGAGTGAAGAAAATGGCATTTTAGTGTTAAACACTGAAATTGACAGAGTAGCACAGTACTGTACACATTACCATTCATTCATTTCTGCCACGGATACAAAACAGAATCCATGAAATTCAAACAAAGCAACCGCGATAAACACGTTTGTCTGGTGCGATTGGCCGCGTTAATGCCGCGTGGAATACAGCACAGTACACGAAAACGGCTTCGTGATTTGTTCGAATAACGGCCGCTGCATCTGTAAATCTCATTCAAGTGATTTGGCTGCAGGGTGTCTTCCGGCCCAGTAAATGTAATATAGAGTTGCACCACTTGGGGAATATGACCCACTATGGCCCACTCACTGGATGGTTCGTAATGTGTGTCTTCCAACATGGAGTAGGCCTCTAATACATATCCAAAAAAGAGAACACACAAAAGGGTACATGTGCAAACATCTTTGAGAGTTTTAGATTGCCCGTACCTATTGGTTTGGCTACACCACATAATACGGTACATAAGGCAACTAGGTAGATGGAGAGGGGTACAGCACACCATTTGATACTCACGGTCTGCAGACTCTTTTCCAAGGGACAAAAAAAGTTGTAGTCCGGTATTCTTATTCAATCCATTATTTTACTTCTCATGACAATAGGGGAAAAAATCAACAATTTCAGGCCACAAACGGCCTTTCATAATGTAAGTTGTTTAAACAATGCTAATAAGCATCAGTTTTATATATCAGTGTCCATGCTAATTGCACTTAAAATCTAGTCCCAAATACATTCAACCTCATTACCCAAGGCCACAAGACTGTGAGTCTATCAAATGGTGTGCTGTTCCCCCTCTATCTAGTTGATTTTTTTTTGTCTTATGGAGAAGCATTTCTTAGACAATATAGCCTCTAATGTACTGTCAATGTACTGTCAGAATGTACTGTCAGACTGACCCACCAGGGACCTGGGGGAAATCTCTAGTGACTCCTGGCCTGAGCCGTGGCCTACTCTCTCTCCTCTCCGGGGCACAGAAAGAGGGGATATTCCTCCCGAGTTCCACGGATCATAGATTTTCCCATGCCATTTGGTTAGCCATTTAAAGACGCTGAACATGCTGATAAATACTACTCTTCTCCTGTGCTCATTACTAATTCTGAGTGTAAGAAGAGGAGCAGGGAATCATTCCAGCCAGCATGAAGCAGCTGACCACTGGGAGTGGGGAGAAGCACCAACCTGCAGTTGCAATGTCTCTGCTCCCTGTACACTATGAAGAGAGAGGGGAACAACTTCCAACTTCCTCATGTCACTCACTACTCTCATAACCCCTTCCCCCTCCCGTATAGCCCGTATAGCTCTTTCCTCCCATGTCACCCACTCTCTTCCCTTCACATGATATGAAGGGGCAATATCAATTGTCTGGGCACTTTTGTTGTGTACATGCTTTCGTGTAGTTGCAGCCCTCAATATGTGGGCCACACTATACACCCGTTGAGCACTCACTTTCTTGAACATCGATGGAATGTAATTAATGGCAATAATACACAGTGTTTCTAAACATTCTTGTGCCACACATATAGTAACAGGAACCCCATTTCATTAAAAGTTATAGGACTAGACCTCATCTCTCCCTTAAGCTTGGGGGAGACAGATTTAAATCCCTATGCAGAAGGGAATCCTATTGGATCAACTGTACCAGTGCAATGAGTGTTTAGACACGAGTACTTTGGTTTAGTAAAAGTAATTGATTTTTCCTCTGCCTCCTTTGCTTGTTCTAACATACAGGGGATTATCTACTGTTTTTTATACCCTTATAAATTCTTGCTGCTAAATATATTTTTGTCCAAATTTAATTATTGTTAATAATATCTGTAATTCAATTGTTCATTTATTTGATTTGTTTTTCCTTTCAATTATATTTCAATTGTATTCATTTCATTAATTCTTTTTATTTTATTTATATAATATATATATATATATATATATATATATATATATATATATATTATTATTTTTTGGTCTGCAAAGGCCATCATTTATAAGTATTAATTGGCATAGTTTGCTAGTCTTATGCTAATTTGGTAATTTTTCCCTTGGTGGTTCTATTATTCACAATGTTTTATGTATTTATCCGTTTTTATGTTTATAGACGTACTGTATAATAGCTATTTTAGATCTGCTAACCTATTCCTGGTAGTCCATTAGGGGTATTTTGACATGTGTTTTGTATTAGGTGTTAGTTGTTCTAGACTTTATCGATTATTGCTGGGAATTTAGCATTTTAAGAGTTATCACCCTAATATGGCTTGATATTCCTGTTGCTTGGCACCGACAGGCTATTTAAAGCTTCCTGAGACTGTCTATTCATAATCCTCTGAATGAGTCACCATTGTGTGTGATGAAACACGTTAGGATGACGTCACTACGTCATCACGCAAGCAGTTTGACGAGTCCGGGTCCTGCTCCGTGTACTTTTGACCGCATGATTTTGAATGTCCCTAACATCAAGGTCTCTCCTTTCTATCGGGACTTTTGCCAGATTGAGTCCCCAGCAGACCTGCTTTAAACATGTCTCACAAGAGGATTACCAGGACTGAGGTGCTACACTGATGGGATAACTGGCTGGTGATATTGCACACACTGCTTCTAAAATCCCTCCCCTTGTGAGTGCACTTGTTTCCCTCCCCTTCATTTTATTAATGAGCTGTACTTTTTTATGCTATGGGGTGTGCACTTTCGTTTCTTTTACACACACACACATATATATATATATATATATATATATACACACACACACACATATACATATATATATATATATATATATATATATATATATATATATATATATATATAGCAAAACAAAAGACAGCGCAGCCTCCACAGCGTAACTCTGTAATAATATTTAATAAATTCCAAAAGATAAAAACATCCCACTCACAAAAAAATGGACAGAATGTCAGACTTGCACACGTCATACCAGCGTGAACACTCAACCGGTACACCTCCATTGAAGGGCTGGATCCTCCTGCTGGGGGGTATGATGCGTGCACATCTGACATTCTTTCAGACAGCTCCAGTTGTTTAACCCTACGCGTTTCGTCACAGTGGTACAAGCGACTTCATCAAGGGAGCTGTCTGAAGGAATCTGGGAGCAGGAAGGAGTACCTCTCTGACAGAGTCGAGGAGCTGTGGAACCTAGCAGGCAGTACGAGCTTGCCAGGGGAAGGTAGTGTGAGCGCACTGACTCGGAGTAACTGGCTAACTCAGACATGCACGTGTCATACCCCCTCACCACCCACCACGGGGATCCAGCGCTTCAGTGGAGGTGTACCGGATGAGTGTTCAATACTACCCAGACGATTCCTGCTGTATTTACAGCTCAATGTGCAAATTCTGTCCATTTTTTTGTGTGGCCTGTTTTTATCTTTTGGAACTTATTAAATATTATCACAGAGTTACGCTATGGGGGCTGTGCTGTCTTCTTCTGCAATAAATCGTGGGAAGTGGTTAATCCTGTTGACAGCTGCATGGCATCTCCAGCTTTTTATTTTCCAATTTGGCATTTTTTTGCTGTGTGCATTATTCCTTTGTTTCTGTCTCCCTTTTCCCATTCCCCTTGTTTTTTTCCTTGTAATATATGGTTGTCTACAACAAACAACAGAGAAGCCCAATGCATTGTAAGCTTGCGAGCCACGACAAGGCAGACACCTGTTCGCAAGTCCTAACACTACCAGATAAAATACTAATATATATATCTCTATTAGGATTAAAATTCTCATTTACCTCTATTAGGAGGGAGAAAGACCACCATTGGATCTGTATCCAGTAGAATGAAAGGACCTACTTGGGAAGAGTATGTTATCTGGTAGTGTTAGGACTTGCGAACAGGTGCCTGCCTTGTCGTGGCTTGCAAGCTTACAACGCTTTGGCCAAAGGGTTAAACTAAATGACCCTTTTTCAAGAGAATATATAAGTATTTTACTGTGTATTTTTGTCATGTTGGATGTAGCATTGGGCTTCTCTGTCGTTTGTTGTATACATATGCCACGCTCAATAGCTCTCATTTTTGACATACACATATATATATTTTGTGGGGGCTCAGGGGTTGCCAAAAAGAGCTTGCTGGGGTTTTGTGTGTTTTGTTCATATATGGTTGTCTGTCTGTTTTGTTTTATGTTCAGCTCCTGGTTTGAAGCATATAGCCATTTTTTAACTCTCGCACTAGAGTTACCCTGCCTGCCTATTGGCGCTGTAAAATTTCTTTTTTTGTTATATATATATATATATATATATATATATATATATATATATATATATATATGTCTGACTCTGGCCATAAGATGAACGATCTGAGGGTTGCCATACTCAAAGGTAATCTTAAAACCCCGAAAGAGAGACGGTTGCATGAATATAAATTTATGCAACTGTTCGGGACACTTAGCAGTGGCCTAAACAGAGATCGAAATTTTATGAGTCATTACTGACACTAGCGAACTCTCTTCCCATGAGCACTAAAGGCCATGTCTGTACATACTGTGCTATATGTATGCACACACAGCTGTCTCTCACACATACTAATACTCCTTATTTTTCCATCCATATACACCAATAGGGACCACATAGTATCCACACACACTTTTAGTTGTGCTACAAACTCTCACATTTCCACACCCACCCACACCATTTATATCCCTCTCACTCCACACACACCTTGTGTAGAGCACTGTTTATACTGTGGGCTCTCCATTCATTTTTATTCACACTGATACACATACACACTCTTTCTTCACTTGCTTTCAGTTACCCTTTGACACCTCTAGCCATAAAACACATCCACACCGGGGGAAGGACAAGCACAGATAACATTCCAAGAGACACTGTTTTTAAGTTATCCTTGCTTCATTCATTGTAACATCGCCGGAAGAAGAGATCAGTGTATCTCGAAAGCTCGCACAAATAAAAGCATTTCGTTAGCCACAGAACGGTATCATCTATTTATTTTTTGATTATATATATATATATATATATATATATGCAAATACAACTGTATGCTCATCTGCATGTCTTAGGCAGGTCTGCAACCCCGCCTTTCCCCATTATCACCCAGCATACAGCACTTCCACTGCAGCAAGGGATTCTGGGAAATGACATGCAAACTAGCACACAGTGTCACTTTTTGCCTCAAAAACCATTTTTAACATGGTTCCCTATATGATTTATATATATATAAAATCAAAAATAACTAGACAATACCGTTCACACACACACACATATATATATATTTATTTATTGCCAGTTTTATATTATTGAATATCAGAATATCATAGTTTCAATAGGTTTCAATAGCAGTGATAACGTAGAATATCTCACCATAACGTGACAGAGGTTACAATAACCCTGGCTTCATCGCTTATGCCCCAGTCTGAAACTGAGAATGGTTATATAAAGTGGTAACTTTTAGCTTTCAAAACTCCTTAAAATTTGAATCTTGCATATGATATCCATTGCTAATAGAAGGGCAACTGAAATGTAACCATTCACAAAGAGCTATTGTATTCTTTAGGACAGCGGTGCGCAAACTGGGGGGCGCAGGCTGCGTGTGGGGAAACCTGGGGGTGGGCAGAGCTGTGCACGGGCGGCCAGAAGCTCCGTGCTGAGACTGCTTCTCTGCTCTGTCTGTGCCAGAGGGGGCGGGGAGGGTCTTTCCTTCATTGCACACAGACATCCCCTCCTCCTCTTGTGTTACCCGTCCCAGTTTTCAGCAGCATGGGGGCAGGAGCAGGCTTACAGTAGCACTTCCTCCCTGTGAAATTCTGTGACTTATGATTGTGTGTTGTGTCTGTCTGTGTGTGTATTGTGATTGAGTGTATGTGTTTTTTTTGCACACACTGTGCTCACTCACAGCACACTGTGTGCACTCACAGCACACTGCGCACACTCGGCACACTCGGCACACACTATACACACTATGCACACTGCGCACACTCTGAACACTGCGCACACTCTGAACACTCTGCACACACTCACAACACATTGCACACTCTTACAGCACACTGCACACACTCACAGCACACTCACAGCCCCCCCTACATTCGGTGTCAGCTGCTGGGGCATTGTGGGGCTGCCTGCGGGGATCGGGGCTGGGGGTGATTGGTGCGGGGTTGGGGGGATCGGTGCGGGGCTGCTGGCTGGGGGGATCGGTGCCAGGCTGGGGTGCGGGGCTGCTGGCGGGGGGATCGGTGCCAGTCTGCTGGCGGGGGGATCAGTGCCGGGCTGGGGTGCGGGGCTGCTGGCAGGGAGGATCGTGCCGGGCTGGGGTGTGGGGATCGGGGGGGGGGGGGGGGGTTCGGTGCTGGTAGAAGTGAGGCTGCTGGGGGGGAAGTGCAAGGGGAATGCTGGGGCAAGTACGGTGGCTGCCGGCGCCTCACTCCACCTCTTCCCCCCTCCTCCCGATCGGGCACGTGGTAGCCATTTAAAAAAAAATTAGCATGCCCCCGAGGACTACGCTATAACGGGGCTGAGATGATTTGTATTTACATTTTATACCGTTTAATAAAGGTTTTTTATTTCCATATGATTGATTACATCAGACAGGGGGACCCGAGAAATTTCATGGATGAAAAGGGTGGCTCGGCATAAAAAGTTTGCTCACCCCTGCAAAATACCACTTAATCTATGACAGCATTGAAAATGGTGATAGACTGCATAGAAAACATGCTACATCTATTGTGTGCACACACACACACACACATATATATATTATTATTTTGGATGTAAAACACCACTAATGGAAAAGGCAATTTACTGATTTTATCTTAAATGCTGATATGTATGGCCACAGTCAGCAGTCAGATAACAATGTTCCGCTATGATTATTTATGAAACTATATTAAAGTAATCACTTTGAAATGTAAAAAGAGCTTTTCAATAGAATTATATCTGCTAATCTATAAAGGGAAAGAAAATACAGAATCTCATAAATACATTTTTTTTCCTCTCGCCTAATCAGCTTTTTGGATAACACGTCTTACACCTGGGGCATTATCATATTTTAATTCAGCATAGCAGTTTTGGGGATGCAATACCCTTTCCACAATAACATCACAGTAAGTACATTAAAAAAAAAATGTCTTTATGTTCGTGTTATAGGTGATGGCAAAAATATGCACTTTTTTACATTTGGTAAATAATATAAAGATGGTTTAATGCATAAATATTTACGAAAATCTACATTAACATAGCTTGAGTCTATATGGTAATGCTTATTGTAAATAATAGAACAAAAAATGTAGCTGGATTTAGTGGAGATGGTACACATGTAAACTTAATCCCACATGATACAATATTTAATGTCTCTACTGATATGATCTATGCCAATGGCCAACTGGGAACCCAATTATAATAAAACACATCACAGATTTTCCAAAGTATTTATGCGTCCCAATCTTATTAAGAGCAACTACAATGACAAAACAGGTTAAAATGTATTTTCAACATCCAGTCCCAGAAGGGCTAAACTGTAGATGATCACAAATTGTGCATCCTACCAGCCATTTGTCAGAAAGTAGTGGGGAAAAGGCACTGGGACTTGGCATGGGGTGGAGTAATGTTTTACTGACATACATTTTTATATTTTTTTATATGGGGTCAAATATGGCAGATGGGTTGGTTAATCTTAAGAATAATGTAACAGGGGAGTTATCCCTGTTCAGGTAATGTGCCTCTAATCCAGCAGTGTGGTGGTTAACTGCTGGTAGTCAATTAACAAACACCACCTGCCTGATTAGATTGCTTAGAAAGGCCTGTCTTTAGATTCAGGAAGAGAGACTCCTTAGCTCACACCTGAGCTGAACTTGGAGACAGAGCAGAGATTCCTTAGTCCACAACTGGGCTGAACCAAGGAAGGGCAGATGTCTTTAGCGACAAGCTGACCACAAGACAAAGGGGACAAGATTCTAACCTGGAGCCTGACATTTCCTGTGCACACTAGGGTGTGGTTCCAAGAGAGCAGAGAAGCTTCCCCTACAGCAGCCCAGCTAACAGATAAGACTTTCATTTATAAGACTTTTTATATCTGTTCATTTCATGCTATATGTTTGGGGCTGGGAGACATGCTTATCTAAAGGGAGTGGTGGATTGCATAGTATTTCACTAGAAATACTCCCAAGTGAATAGAAGCTTTGTTTACCCCTTGTTTAGATGGTTTCCTGATGTTAAGGAAACAGGCGCAATAAAAGCCTTATTTAATTTCACCATAACCACTCTCCCTTGCATACCTCTGTGAGCGTCCGCCTACAAATAATTATTGTAAAAAAAAATGATACATTTAAAGAAAAAAAAAGTGTCAGAATTTTTAGAATAATTGTTGTTCTCTTCAGGCGTACTTTTTGTTAAAAGAGCATGTCTTGTGTACTACATAAAATGACTGCACTATTACATTTTTATTGTATTGCTGTGTTTACCATGTAAATACCAAGGGTAATGCCGCTCAATACTTCGCAATATTGTTTTTTTAACCATACCAGTACTGGAGCCTACAAAATGCTAAAAAAAAAAAAAAATCAATATAATAGGAGTTATATTTTCTAGTAAAAGTCACGGTGTACATACAGCATGTCAAGATTATGAAACTAAAATGTTACTTATTTCACAGATCAATATTAATAAGTATGACACTTACGACCACCAGGTGTTGCTGCACTTGGCCTTCTTTTCAATTTTCGAAGCAATAGATCGACCGCCTTCCACTCTGTATTCAGGTCTTCTAACTTGCTCTGAAAAGAAAAAGCATGCATGTTACATTCGCTGCAAACATACAAGATACTTATTTTTTACATTGAACGATAAATGCAGGAAATTAATTTACCTAAACATGACCCGCGAGTACCTGAGAACAAAATTACCCAATGCCCTAAATAATGGAACATTTTAGGTTTAATATAACATACGGAGTTACAGTGCTTGTAGAGAAAAAAAGAAGATTGCCAGATGATATGCAATAAGAATAAAGTCCGACAGTTTGTAAACAAAAAAAAAGGAGTAAAATCCAGTGGTAAGTCCTCCAGGGGGTAATGAGGTAGCACAGGGGTGCGCAACCTGTGGGGCGGGAATTTATTTGGGGTGGGCGCGACGCTTACAGAGGCCCAGCGTTCTTCCCCATAGCATTTAAATTAGATGCAGAGGGGAGCGTGTGTATGTTACTTACCTTGTCTCTGGCAGCTTCTGGTGATGGGTCGTCATGGCAACGTGATGTCACATGACATTATGATATCAGAAATGCCAGAAACAAGGTAAGGGAGAGGGTGGGGGGAGGGGGAAGAGCAGGCAAGGGGCGCAGACGAAAAAGTTTGCACAACCCTGAGGTACACTGTCTCAAATGAAAAACTCTTTTACCGCATACCTGTAATCCCTTAATCTGAGAGTAAATCCAGACCTGATAAATCTGTAGGGGTGTGTCCTGTCAGTCATTTGTCACTTGGCTAGGGACACTTTTATGACCATAGGTCTGAAAGAGGCAAATTCTTTAATTTCCAATAAAGTTAAGAAGTATAAAATACTTTATGAATCTCTCCCAGTAGTTAGTATATTAATTGCACCGGCATGATATTATTCCGGATAACCCCCCTGGACAAAAATATATGCAATGTAATGGACACCTTGCTAACCTTTAGTGTGAGATAGTGGAAAATCTATCTGTTGTAGTGCAATTCGAGAGAGATTTACATTATCACACACTTGTGTAGGTTCACAGTTCAGATTTGTACATGACATGACTAACATTTTTACAAAACATAATGTTAATTCATATGAGCCTTTAATGGTGACCCCTTGCTGTCAGTGAGATCTCTGAAGTTTATAGAGTCTCACTCACTGACAGAGACTTATCTGGGTACATGAGATACATCTCCTCGCTGTAGCTTTAATTTTAATATAAACAATTAGAGCAGTGGTAGGGAAAGTTATATACCTCCAGGGCCACATGTGTGACCCTTATTACCTAGAATGCTTAAGGGCTGTCCACATATACAGTATAGTGCATAGGAACAAGGGACAATGCAGCTATGGGTAGGAGCTTCTCCTCACCCCCTCCTCCAGTCATCTTCATAATGCTGGCACACTGATGAATACTGTCCCACTCCTCTCCTTGCACTGGGAATGAGTGATTAGTATTGTCATTAGGCAACTTAGGGAGTGGGAAGAAGCCACGATCCCCACCAGCAACATCTCCACTCCCTCTGCACAGGGGACAGAAAGAGGGCAGGCTTCTTATGACAACAAATAAGGCCCCCGAGGACCACCTGCGGCTCCTGGGACACCTGTTGCCCAACAATTAATTAGAGCAAGTTGGTTTATGACTTTATTACATGCGCCTGCAAATGACACATAAGTTTTATGACAGATCTCCACACAAGGTAGCACTTGAAAACACATTTAGCAAGAAGGTTAACCCCTTGCTTGTCATACTATACACAAAATGTAACCTTTACATGGCTATATTATGACAGTCCTCCTTTACAAACCGAATGTAGCCGTACCAAAAGTAGCAAGCAAACAGGTAGACTGCTTATTGTTGAGATGCAGCCATTCAGTAAATTAGGTCACATATTTTTATCATATTTTTATCATATATAAAGAATATCACTTGTGAGCACATTCACATGTCTTAGACAGGTCTGCACCCCTGCCTTTCAACCATTATCACCTAGCATACAGTGCTCCCACTGCAGCAAGGGATTCTGGGAAATGACATGCAAATGAGCACACAATGTGTCATCTTTTGCCTGGAATATCCATACACATGGAGCCCATTTAAGCAGATGCATCGCCGTTCACACCGCTTTTAAGCACAGCATGGGACTAGCAAAGCAAGTCAAGCCACTCACAGACATGTTTCAACCTTGATGGGTATCATCAGTGTGAGGTTGGTTTATACTTGCTTTGCAGAGGAGTTTCTCTGGGCTCAACGTGGGGCTGAGTTCCCCTAGGAAGGACGATAAGGCCGTTCTGAAGCAGGGACGTCCAAATGGACTAAGATAAGCAAAACCCTTATTATTGTGTGCAGAGCCTGTATACATTGGTGCATATGAACAAAAGAGACTGGAACGTGGTGTGGGCATCACTATCACTAACCTGCCCGAGAGCGCAGAAAACCGTGGTGAAGCTCTCCTTAACTGCAGCACAGGTATATTAACACTTCAAGCCTGGTGATGTTGAACTATATCAGGTTGCACTCGTTTTCCCACAAATGGAATAATATTGTATGTGAGCTATGACTAACCTGGTATTTGACAAAAACTGTTTTCCAAAATATTTATTCAGACTAAACCCTATGACCTATTATAAGACTGAACGCCTTGTGGATTCATTGGACTTATTCAGTAAGAATAAATAGATTTATTTTAAGCAATTTATCACATTTTTTGCCCACAATTTAGGTAATAAATGTGCATACCCTGTACAAACAGTGCTGCATTCACCACTTTATTTTATGGTCAACTGGGATTTGGAAAAAGCTCCACTTTCATATCTCATCTTCAGATCTGTGACAGTTTTCCTTTCTGCCCCATGAGAATAAATAGAGGCCATAGGCACTCGCAATTTTTAAGCTGACGCTTGGGAACCAGAAAAAAGTCAAAAAAGGACCTCACAGTCAAAGTATTAAAATGAAAAGAATATCTATATGCCAAACAATAGAAATACACTTGAAATTGACTAGTCTAACTTATAATGCACATGCCAAATACAGTATCCTGTGCAAGCTCAAATATTGCCCTGAGCGTTACAGTACTTTCTTTTGAAAGGCTTTTTTGGGTGAAGTAAGTTGCCAAAGGTTATAGAGCTAGAAGGTGCACTAATAATTAATGGCACACAAGTCAAAGGTGATATTTCTACACCACCCTACCCCCTCTAAAATAAACTTTTTTTACTTTGATTTGTCTACTGTTCCAGACATTATTTTCAATTTTCAGTGTTTAGTCTAATGATTTATAAGATTCAGAACATTAGGTTTTTAAATTAATAGGATTGATTATTAGTGAGATTTTTTTAGTTTTATGAAGGCGATCTCAATGAAGTGTTGGGGAAGACTGTGTGTGTACAAGAGTGATGCAAATGCTGAAGTTTGTAGGGAATTTGATATATGGATAAGTGTTATGAAAATGCAGAAAACATCTGCACACTTAAAGTGAGTTCATAATAATATTTATTATAATAATAATAATAATAATAATACTGTATGTCTGACATTGTTAATGCACTCTTAATTTTGGCTTGTTTTTTAAAGGTCACTTTGAACAGTCCAGTGTGTCAACTTCAAAATTATTATTTTTGGTTGAACCATTATTGTACTGATATTTGCTGGACCATAGCAGACCCCTCCAGTAGCAAAGCTATTAAAAAAGATTGGCCTTATTCAACAAGAATACATTTCAAGAGTCAGATACAATGCCTGGCAACTCTCCATACTCCATTGGTATTTAAATATTCAGATGTGGTCGCAATATTTAGTAGTTTTTGAGAAGGGACCCAGAGCTGTATATACTGTATGTTGTGGCTTTTTGGATTGTAAAAGTATGCAGCTTCATGCAACTTTACATTGACTTGGCTGAATCAAACAGAAGTCACTGATTTAATTGCTTTTCTTGTTTCGTTTATTCATGTAGACGGATGCCAAACCAGGACCATGTGGCAGCGTGAAAAAGCATACAGTTTGTGCCTGTCACAGAAACTTTGCAAAGTTAACTTTGAGCTGTTTCCAAGTACAAAAGTGACAGTTTCACAAAATCTGGTTTTAGAAAAGACATTTTCATTCCAGATAGCCTATTTCCATGTTAAGTTTACAAAACAAAAGGGACGGACGTGTTGTCTTTTCTAAGAAAGGGACAACACATTTGTATATATAAAGTATAGGGTACACAAATCACAAAGGATAGCAATAAACCAAGTCTAACTTTAGGATTACCAAAAATTCAGTATCATTCTCTTTCAGATTTAATTTTTGTGTATGCCACAGAAATTCAGTAATTACTTTATGTTAATAGACATTTCTCACAACAGGTGAATTGTTGCAATGAGATCCAAAAGGAGAACCAAATGCCATACCGTATAACCAGACATCATTATGTCTATTTCACAAACAATGGATCTTTGCACTACGAAATAGCTTTACCTTTTTTAGAAACACAAGTTTAGAAGGGGGAATTGCACCTATAAGTGCCATATTTACTGTAACTCCAGAACACGTCTATTCAAGTGAATGGCCGTAAGGTGCCTTCCAGCAGTAGAAGGTGTCTTATGGAATAGCATTGCAGTAAATGTATGTATGTATGTATGTATGTATGTATGTATGTATGTATATATGTGTACAGTTGTGAGAAAAAGTTTGTAAACCCCAAAGATAATTACAGAAATACCATAGTTTTATCCATAACCTTCTTGAATCAAAACCAGTCTTTTCTTAAATATCCATTTGGGTTTACATTAACCAATTCCATGTCTTTTGAAACAAAATGATGTATGAATTAGACAAACAATGAGTAATTAAGTCAGGGTATGTGCAAAAGTAAGAGAAACCCTGGTCTAAGCAATGAAATTAAAGTGGATAATTAGAATCAGGTGTTTAAATAATTAGGTAGATTTTCAGGGGTGAGTTTGGGAGGCCCCACCCTATATGAAGTTGAGAAACTTGGTGACTTTGGTCTTCACCAAACAGATGTGTGGAAATACGTCATGCCACGATCAAAATAAGTCTCTGATGACCTCAGAAAAGCAGTTTTGATGCTCAATCTAGATTGGTTTTGTAATCCTTTTATAAGGATTTGGGGCTCCACCAATTCACTGTCAGCAAGATAGCCTACAAATGCAGAAAATTCAAGACCACAGTCACTCTACCCATGAGCGGTCATCCTACCAAAATCTTTCCAAGAACAAACCAGCAAATCATCCAGGAAGTCACAAAGAACCCCAGAGTAACACCCAAGGAACTGCAGGCCACTCTCGCTTTGGCTAATGTGAGTGTTAATGACTCAATTGTCAGAAAAAGACTGAACAAGAATGGTGTTCATGGAATGAAAGCCAGGAGGAAACCACTGTTCTCTAAAAAGAACATTGCTGCCAGTCTGACATTCGCCAAAGACCACATAGATGATCTACAAGATTTCTGGAACAATGTTCTCTGGACAAACAAGTCAAAGGTAGAACTTTTTGACCTCAATGAAAAACGTTATGTTTGGCGAAAACCAAACATTGCGTTCCAACAGAAGAACCTCATCCCAACCATTAAGCATGGTGGTTGGAGTGGGATGGTTTGTGGCGGCTTTGCTGCCTCAGGACCTGGGGCTTGAAATCATCGACACAACCATGAATTCTGCATTGTATCAGAAGATTCTAGAGGAGAATGTCAGGCCATCTGTCCGTGAGCTGAAGCTGAAATGAAAGTGAGTCATTCAGCAATAATCCTAAACATATAAGCAAATCTACAAAAGAATGGCTGCAGAAGAATAAATTCCTTGTTTTAGAATTGATGTCATTTCTGTTCAAGGGGGTGCCACCAAGTACTAAATCTAAAGGCTCACATACTTTTTCACACATGGGTATTGAATGTTGAATCATTTGTGGATAAATACATGTTGAAAAAAGTATCATGTTTTTGTGTCATTTGATTGATCAGGTTAACTTTATCTATTAGGAAATTAACACAAAACAATCAGAGCACTCACATGCTGTCCACGTTGAAATAAAAATGTGGTAACCAGGTATTACAGGAACAGAAAAAAGGCTTTAATGGAGCATACAAAAGGTGTTCAATAGAGAACAGTCTTCCCACGCGTTTCATGCCAGCAGCAAGACTTGGAGGTGTATGCGAGGTCAAATACATGAGGTAAGAATATTTCTACAAACCTCTATTACCTCACACCTTGCCCCATATACGCTGTATTCATTGGTGTGGTCCTGCTCTAGTCCCTACGGATGATAGTACAATACCACGATCCCCAGGACACGTATCTCCTTGACGGATTGTACACCCTCCCCACCGCCCCCACTCCTGATCCACACAAGCTAGTCAGCTGTTGATCACGCATTCCACAGCACAAGACAGTGTCTTTCTACAGTTAACTTCATCTTTTATGAGGACTTAGATTAAGATCCAATAATAACATTTTAGGCTTGAAATATGGAAAATATGTTAAAACCCTAAGGAGATCACAAACTTTATCTTGTCACTGTATATCTTTATATATATATAGCTCTATCCATGTACAATAGGCTTCACAGCAGTAATACGCATGACAATAATATAACACATAATAGGAATAAGTGCTTCAGACATAAAAGTAACACTAGGAAATGGAGTCCCTGCTGTGAAGAGCTTATAAGCAAAGTGGTAAGTGGGGAGAACGTACAGACAGTAAGAGGATGTTCTGGTACAGTACTTATGTCTGCAATGGGCAAGGGGCAGTGCATATGAGATGCATAGTAAATATGGTCCTAAGCGAGCAAAATGCATTTGCTAGTATGCACTAGTACAGCACCTCACTGTATTTCCTGCCTGGACATTATTGTTTCACATTTCCTACTCTATTTATAAGCCCTTACAATATTAGTATTGCAGTAGCAATTAAACAATATTATTCATTTTTAAGTAATACATATTATAATCACCACATAAACCATTATAGATCACACTCTTTCATTTTTCAGATACTTAAAGAAGCCATACAATAAACTCCTGGAGGTTTTCAAACATAATAAATCTCCCCTTTATAGAAATTCTCTAGATTCTTAACTCAAGTCTCAGCGTTCAGTTGAGTTTATTACTGTATTCTGTATTACCTCTGGAATATAGTGCTTCCTTCCCATTTGAGGTGAGGACCTCTTTAAGTATTATGATGTCTCTGGAATGACATTTACTGTTCACAATACCAATTACTTTTTCCGTGGGAGTGCGCACAGTTTTAGTTTGCTGTTATAGAAAATCGCTTGCTCTATGCTCTTAGGAATGAGATTTTAAACCGTGGTGGATTATGCTATTTCGATATGGAATCAAGTGTTTTAAAAAAAACAAGCATTTTATTTATGTGCATGTATGCTACAACATTTTTCTATTTATTCATTCCTGTTTCAGGTTAACAGCCAATCCCCAGCTTTATTTTTATTTAACCACTAGCTTTATAAAATAAAAGGAAAACATTTTACGTGAAAGTTCTATATCCTACAATAATACATTGTTACCTCAAACTACATTCTGTCCCATGTTTTGGACTCTATACTGATATATATATGATGAGACCCATTAAGGTCGAAACAGCTGTCTGTGGGTGGGTTTTCTGGCTATGCACCTTAACCCTGGCTGTGCTCAAAGCTGTGACCATGCAGCAAGCTTAAGCCTATAGGGAACCATGTTAAAAATGGTTTTTGAAGCAAAAAGTGGCACTGTGTGCTCATTTGCATGTCATTTCCCAGAATCCCTTGCTGCAGTGGAAGTGCTGTGTGCTGGGTGATAATGGTGAAAGGCGGGGTTGCAGACCTGCCTAAGACATGCAGATGAGCATACAGTTGTATTTACATATATATATATATCCCTGTTCCCCCCTCTCTGCAAACATGTTGCTGCTGGCTATTGCTGTCTGTGGTGTGTGCATACCTGTGAGGGTCCAGGAAAGCTGAGTGGTCCGCGATGGTGTGGGGAACAGGACAGGCTTTTGGTGATCTTTAGGTTCCTCCCATCAGGGTGTCAGCACCTCCAGCTCTGGTGGGCTCAAGGGTTCCCAGAGACAGTCCCCACCAGAGCAGACTTCTTCTACACCCCTGCCCAATAGACTGTAGACTCAGGCAGGGGTATATAAAAAGGGATGCTTTATTGAGACATCCACTGTAGATGGTATTACAGCGGATGCATAGTAGGTTGATCTGGGTCCGAGACCTCTGGATGGTGCTTGGCTCTCTGATAGCATCGAGGCCTCTGATCTCTCTCTAAGTCAGCACGTGAGGGACTGCCTGCCATGTCTCACTCCCAGCCAAGAGGAGCAGAACAAACCTCCTCTCCCTAGGAAGGGTGGACGGGAACTCCATTTGCTTCCTCGTCCCTGGAGGGTAGGAGCTGATCTGCTATATTTTAGCACTTCCTCTCTGATGCACCAGAAGGGGAGGGCACATGGTCTGCACCATGATTGGTTATACGCAGACCCCTGTGTCACCACCACTCATGTCACTCAGAGAGTAAGCATGAGGGGGTTGTCAATGCCCCTAGAATAGCCTGCCACAGCCTGTAGCTACTAAGGACTTACGTGACAGGAGGCAGTTGGGACCAGTATATGTATGTATATGTGTATATATATATATATATATATATATATATATATATATATATATATATATATATATATATATCTCAAATAAAAAGATCACTTGTAAGCACATTCACATGACTAAGGCAAGTCTGCAACCCTGCCTTCCACCATTATCCCCAGCATACAGTGATTCCACTGCAGCAAGGGATTCTGGGAAATTACATGCAAATGAGCACACAATGTGTAACCTTTTGTATGAAAAAACATTGTTACATGGAGCCCATATAAGCTATTGTTCGCTGTTAACACAGCTTTAAAGCACAGCATGGGAATAAGATGCAAAGCCAGAGAAACCATTCACAGACATGTTTCAACCTTAATGGGTATCATCAGTATGAAGTTGGTTGTACGGCTGGCTTTTCCATTTTCAAGTCTGTATGGTTTACCATCACGTTTTAAGTTATGGTGAGTGACCTAGCATAACTTAAAAACATATATATACATCTAAAATCTACTCGCCACCTAGTACCAAATGTGTGCTGCTTGGGCCAATATTTACTCGCCCGGGGGTTAAATCCACTCGCCCGGGGCGAGCAAATGTATAGGTTTGTCGAACACTGTATATATATATATATATATATATATTTATATATATATATATATATATATATATATGTACATATATAAAATTATACACATACGGTGAATTATATATTTCACCTCGTCAAGCAATTTTTTATTGTAAGTATAAGTGACCGTCAGAATAATACATATGCATTTTTTGCATTGTTCGAAATGTCAACATATTTTGTAAAGTGTGTCAAAATATTGAAAAACTCCAATGGTATTTGAGCAATTTCAAGCGAATGGCAGTATATAAAGAGTCAAGTCACAAAAATGTAAGCTCATGTATTCTGTACATTGTCTTGTCATGGTTTTCAAAAATATTTGGGTGACATTTGTATGATTCACAAACTTGTGCTAATAATTCCCACATCTATATTTTTGGAAATAGCCAAGCAATACTTTTATGTACTCTTAAATAGGGGTGTGCAACATTTTAGCAGAAGTTCTCAAAACTATGAAATGTTGGACTTTTGCTGCATACTAAGATTTCACAGTCGTAAACATTCCCCAGAAATTGCCAAGATTTAGCAACTCTTTAGGCACTGCAAATTCTGATTAGAATCGTTCCCTCTTCAGCACATTTGCTTTCAATTCTGTGCTGGAAATACCATAAATTGGGCACAGACACACATAATGACATCATTAGCTTATTGGAGCTTGCATTGGTGGCGATACTTTTGTGTGCCAGTGTGTCTACAGGAATTGGAATCTACTGGGCTGCCTAAGGAAAACTGTTTGCAAGCAGCTAGTGCTTGTAACTTGCCATGCTGAGCATCACTTATCCCCAAGTGCACAGTGGCTCAGGCTCCCACAGGGAGGTGGTGGTGGGAGGTTTCGGTTATATCATAGGTGATAGTGTGGTATTGCGGTGCAATGCCTTACCAATCTCTTTGGTATTCAAGGGTTAGGTACAGTAGTTATGGCTTTTTAAGCCCTTAGTGGACTTCAGTGGACAACTAGGCATAAATTAATTCTGTCCAGTTGGCCACTCAGGTTATTTATCTGTAATTAAATATTTATAACATGTGTTTTTATCCTCAAATCCAATTAGAGTTTGTTATTTATGTATATAATGGCTATTGTATACTGTACATAGTAAAAAAAAGAACTAAGGCCAGATTTGAAAAGTGATATATTTTTTTCGTAGGGTATCAGAGGCCAGTGTGAATTAGTCATTTTGCATGAATTAATCAGTGCTAATTTGAATACACTGTATAAAAAATATAACATCACTGCGGTAAAAAGTATGTTTAGCTGGTTACTGCTGGTGATATTCCTTTAGTCAATACTGTCGGATGTAAAAAAAAATGTCTACATTTATAGAGATTGTCAACATGGGAAATATGTTGTTCCAGGAGGTAATCTGATTTCCAGATTGCTATCATTCACCCAGTAGCCCAAGTACGCTGCCTAGGGGTCACACTCGACTCCTCTCTCACATTCTCTTCTCACATTCAAAAGGTACAGTAGCAAAAAGCTGTCTTTTTTTTCTCCACAATATTCCCAAGATACCCTTTCCTCTGTTGCCCGACTGCAAAAACGCTAACACAGCCCCTTATTCTCTCCCGTCTCGAATACTGTAACCTCCTTCAGTCTGGCCTTCCTGCCTCTCACCTGTCTCCCCTACATTCTATCCTAAACGCTGCTGCCAGAATCACTCTACTTTTTCCTAAATCTGTCTCAGCGTCTCCCATGCTGAAATCCCTCTCCTGGTTTCCTATCAATTCCAGTATCAGACACTCAATTCTCCTCCTCACTTTTAAAGCGTTACACTCTTCTGCTCCTCCTTACATCTCAGCCCTAATTTCTCACTATACACCATCCCAACTCTTGCGTTCTGCTCAAGGATGTCTTCTCTCTACCCCTTTTGTATCCAAAGCCCTGTCCCGCCTTAAACCCTTCTCACTGACTGCCCCACACTTCTGGAATGCCCTCCCCCTCAATACCCGACTAGCACCCTTTCTATCCACATTTAAGACCCACCTCAAAACACAACTGCTTAAGGAAGCATATGAGTAGCTCCATGGCTGATAATTAACACCTTATCCATAAATCTTGGCTCCTTGCAGACACACTTACCAGAACGCCGTACTACTATCTCTGTACGTTCTTCCTATCAACCAATTAGATTGTAAGCTCTTCGGAGCAGTGACTCCTTTTACCAAATGTTACTTTTATGTCTGAAGCACTTCTCCCCTTTATGTGTTATTTATATTATTTATTTTTATGATTGTCATGTACTGTATGTTACTGCTGTGAAGTGCTATGATGTACATTAATGGCACTATATAAATAAAGACATACATCAATACATACAATATTTGGAGTGAGTAAGGAATTTATTTTCCCCAGCAAATAGGATAAAGTATCTGTTGTCTAAATTTAGCATTAACGGAAGTCCTCCCTTTATGGGGGAGTTGAAGAGCGTGCACAGCAATGAATGAGATGGTAAACTAGATCGCTAGTAGAAAAAAACAATTTATTGCTCAAATCATGAGGCAACAAGTAAAAATTAGCACATAAACTCTAACGCGTTTCACGCTTGATTAGCACTTTGTCTTTAACCTCTGCAGTCAAAACTGCATAGGCTAATTATATGAATATAGTAAGTGCGTTCGGAGCGCTGACTTTTGGACCTGCTCCAAGTTTTTCAGTTAAATTTAGCATAAGTTGCACTTTTTTCATCCTCATCAACTATGTAACTATGTAACTTTTCTCATAACGGCCATATATTCACACATCATGTGAGAACATTGTAAACTTGTGGTGAATTGGCAAACAGTTTTGCATACGCAAACAGTTGCAAATGATACAAAACTCTTGGGATTGTCACTAAAATGTTTTTGAAGGAAACTACAACACATTTGTACATCTCTACACATGCTCTTGTATTTCAACTCATTGGTCACTCTTGAAATCTGATGTGTCTGGGCTCCTTGAGGAGAGGGTAAAGAAACCACTGTTTCACATGAGTGTAAGAGCAACATGCTTGAATTATTTTGATGTACAGTAAAGTTACAGCTACAGTATCTTTGTCCTCAAGGACAAATTGATTATGTATTATATATTTATTGACTTCCACAGAAAAACCTGGTCTCATTATTTTGCACTCCTGATGCAAGGACATGGAAGAGGAACCTGTAGAAATCAATTATGTTATATATTGAAACATTTATTCATGACAAGAAGAGATTATTTGTAGCCTGGTTTTTTTTTTTTTGTTAATTTATTATTAAGAAAGGTTAACAGACCCAAAAAAAGGACAAAAATAATTTTATTGATTGGGAATCACTTAGGTTTTTCTACTTACCTTCAATGGGTGTGACGCTGACTTCTCGATGTAAAACTGATGTCCCTTTGACAAGATCCCTTCCACATGTGGCTGCTTTGCTTGGATGGCTTCCTCTGTTTCCTAAGCGAGTGAAAAAGAAGAAAAAAACAAGTCAGATCTTTTACTAATGTTCAAAACCAGCTCCAGTCCATTGTTAGATACATGACATTGACATTGAGTGTCGCAAAGTGAAAATGTAAGGTAACACTGTTGTATTTAGCTTAAAGTTAGAACCACATGTTTTTAAAAGTCTGCAAAACTAGTAATATATATATATATATATATACTTTTGTGTTTTACACAGTGTTTTATCATGGTTCTCATTGTACATCATACACACAAGCTTAAGAGTCTATCTCAATCCAGTAAAAGGCATTCAGCTACTGAACTACAGTATGCTATACTTTGTGGCAGAGAAACATACTGTAAAAAATAAAATACTTCTTCACATGCAATTATTGTATATTTCTTTTATTCAAAGATTTTGTTGATAGAAGTGCATTAACTATACAGGAGGTTAAATAATAAAACCATGGAGTATTGCAGGAGCTCAAATGCTGTGTCCCTTCATAACCATTCATATACAGTATATAGAGGTACGAACAGCACGAAACGCGTAGGAGGGTTGTACTCCTCCCCGTTTTTTAATGCAGCTTGATTAAACAATATTTTTATTGCCATCCGACCTGTTCTTGTAGCTGTGCACCACACACAATATTTTTTTAAATAATAAAACCAAATATGATCCTTTCATATCAGAAATGTATGTGTATGAAATTCGTACAATGTAAAGAAAATTTGAAAGTAATATGAAAACTAACCCTTTAAAGCAATATCCTACATGTGTATTTTTTTTAAAATAAATCAGTTCTGTACTATGAGAAAATACTTTTTTTAAAAACATTTTAAAATACATTTTTAATGTATCATAATGTAACCTGCATTTTTTTTGTTCCTATAACAACCGTTTACAAAGTCACATCCCCTTCCTATTATGAAACAGGCTCTGGCACACCTCTTTTTTTTTTTTTAGTCCTGCCCGCTCTATAGCAGTGTACTAATTGTATCTAGTGACTGCCTGGTCACATGATCTTTCACACAGAACTTTGTATCTTTGGTCCCCTTCTGCTGCACTGACAGCCATTTAGTGAACCCCTGAGCCGAATATTCACTGACCAATCACAGGAGAACAGATCGATCGTCAGCTTAGCTAATTACTTGTCAGTGTGTATATTGTATTGATGCACGTATTGAATGGATTTTTTTTTAAAACAACAGCTTGAACTGCAGCTTTAAGAGCCAGAAGGATGTGCTTCGCACCAAAGCACAACACATCATTATTTCCAATACGTGGTTAAAGTATGACAGCCATTTGTAATTCCACCTAAAACAACACGACAAAACTATAACTGGTCTTCCTTAACATCCAAACTAGAGGGAGAAATGTTCACTGTTCAATGTCAAAAGAAACATTTACATTACATAAAACATTAATTAACTATTAATAAAAGATTTTCAAAGAACCATTTTCTAGCAAGAAGTGGAAATCATGATTGATTTTGCCTGTCAAGCAGCAATTTTCTCAAAGATTTGCAGAATATGTTTTAAATGTATAAGGAATTACACTACTTAAAAGAGCAGTTCTTCCTATTTGTTGCTTTTTGTAAGCGCCCCTTTCTTTACAGGGTGGTCCCTCTAAGCCAAACACAACTATTTTCAGCTCCAGTGTTCCCCATGGTTTCCGAGATACCAGTTAAGTTATCAGGTGTAAATCTCCCTCAGGAGAAACAAATGGCTGCCAAATCCCAGACCAATAGGGAGCTGCAACATCATCAGTTGTACCATAGCTTCCAATTGGATGGCCATTAAAATCAACTTTAAACACTGGGAAGTAATACAGGTAGCTTCACCAGTAAGTATCTCGGTAATCAGGGGGGTGGGGTGTATGTATGTATGTATGTATGTATATATCTTTATTCATATATATCTTTATTTATATAGCCCCCACAGTGTACTCCGTTTTGCAAAAGAGACAATATAATACAGGGAGTTAATAAGACAATAAGTGCAACAAGCAAAATCAGACAATATGAAAGGAAATCCCTGCCTTGGAGAGCTTACAATCTAAGTGGTATGATAGGAAATTTACAGAGATGGCCAATGAGGGAATAAGTGTAGTTGATGGCAGTCATTGGTAGGAGTGACTATGGCTGTAGGACAATAGCTGTGGGTCTAGGCTATTGGAGTGCTTCATTTAAGACGTGAGTTTAAAGGTTTGCCTTAAAGGTGTTGAGAGATGGTGCTTGGCATATACCCAGTATAAGAGTGATCGACATTATCAAAGGCAAAAGAGAGATCGAGTAGGATGAGTAGGAAAAAATGACCATGGGATTTTGCTTGATATAGATCATTGGGTACTTTAGCGACCACAGTCTCTGCTATGTGAGCTGTATGAAAGCCAGGGCGATGGGAATTAAGAAAGTGAAGGTTATTTATAGTGATGGCTTCTTTACTACTAGTACATATTAACATAAATCGACATTTATACTATCTTAGTCCACAAATTTCAAAAGAACTTAGGTAGTGAAAAATTATTATTTTATAGTAATTTGTAACATACCCTGTATTTCAGTTTGCTATAAACCCCATTCATTGCCAGAAGGGTTGGCCTTAGGGTTCAAAGGGTTCTAATGGTTCAAAGTTTGTCTGAAACCTCATTTTCACAAAACAGATGTGATCAAATATTTTACATAAATTTGATAGGTAAAATTATGAAATGTTACAGACCACTGCAGTGTATTTAACAAGATGCTGCATTCGACAATAATTGCATATTCAACATACATTATGTACAGTACTGGTTAAAACCTTTTGGAACATAGCTTCCAAATTCAGATATTCATTGTATCTTGCATCTTGTTAGGAAAAAACACTCAATACAGTAGCAACACTGCCTACAATATACAGAAGCAGGATGAGCACAACCCCACTGCGAACGCTACACCTGTTTGGATTATGATATCTGCAGTAGTGCCTGATAGTTGCATGTAATATTGCTAGGTAACATTATGCAACACCAGCATTTTATAACATGAAAGGTTATCAAAACTAGAAGCAAATAAATGAAAGCAATATAATCTAAAACGTTAAAATAGTCCTCCTTCTCCTCTTTTACAGATGATCTGTTTATTTGCTTGGATATACAGTATTTGTTACACATAACAACGGTTATCGCGGCATCATTCTGACATTCTGAAGCTACATTCACTACATTAACATTGCTAAATTATCATCCACACATAAAAAATGTTCTCCTCCCACCAATGTTTTTCTTTTTATGTCCTTTAACAGGTTTTATTTTTATGTAATCGGTGTATCTTTATTTAGATTTTGTAGTTCTATCAAAATTGTACAGTCCGTCCCTGATTTTCTTTCTGTACCCCACTCTAAAACCTTTTATTGAAATAAAAAAATATTTTAATAAAGTTTTTATTTTGGAGCGATGATTGTTCAAGCTATCACTCCCTGTGTAAAGAAAAACCTCATGGTGTAGTATATTTAAGAAATTCAATTTATATTTAAAAGGGTGAGTATTGCACGTACATCTAGTAAAAAATCACAAAGCATGACATGTTTGGGACATGTTACCCATCTGTAGACAGCCGTTCGTCAGTGGCAGAGGTTCGCCTGGACCAGCTCGCCGTTGGAGATCACTCAGCAGTAGCAGGGACTCTCCTGGATCAGCTCGCTGATGGAGATCAATCCTAGAGTCTGGCGATATCACCGTGGTCTCCGTTGAGCTCCTTCGCTTCCTGACACGTGCGCAATGGCGTCTGACGTCATCAGATGGCGTCCGATAGTGACTTAGTGTCTTTAGTTCGTCGCGCTAAATGGCGCTAACCGGCGCGAAAGTCACAGAAGGGCAGCAGATCCCAGGCAGGCAGTGTGATAAAAAGTACCACAATGGGTATATAAAGCATAAGTAGGGAATGCGCCCACTCCTACGCGTTTCGTTATAGATAACTTCTTCAGGGGTTGTATATACTATATACTACACCATGAGGTTTTTCTTTGCGCTGTTCTCTTTTCCTTGTTTTCTGTATTAGCCTGGAGTGCTGAGCTCTCCGTTTGAACAGCTGCATCAAACCTAATCTTACAAGGTTGTATTCACAGTTATTTTGAATCACATCACTATTATTTTATCCATTTATGAGCGCAGTTTTCATTTTATTTCACATCACTCCCTGTGTATGTGACATTTTTCTATCTCTATATTTTTATTAAACAAGCTGTTTTTTAGTTCATCATTCTGTAGGTGTTGTTTAGTTTTGTGTTTGTTATAGAGTGTTTGAGTGGTTGTTATTGTTTGTTTTTTATGTTTTTGTATGTCAGTGTGTGTATTGTTCAATCAACAGTTTACACTTTGATCGGTTTTGTGTTTGTCTATATCTATTTCCACATATTGTGAGATGACCTTCAAGATACACCTGAAGGATCAACAGACCAACAGGACTGGGCATTATATATGGTCAGAATTACTCATTTGGTATTTGGACTTATTGCTGGCGCCACAGCATTATTCTTGTTTTAATCACAGGTTAGCATTTCAAAATAATTTGGGTTGATTTAAAGTGGTAATTAACTTGGCACCAAAACATTGGTACACAATTCTGCTACATCAACCGAGGATCATGTGCAGGTCTCTGTTGGTGACCCCAACAACCTTACTGTTTGTATTGTATTTAGCCAGCAATTACAATACTGATACCTGGCGAATGGATGGTCTCTAGAGCATGGAGGGGACCTCACAGTGCAAATAAGGTTGGGGGAAAAACTGTTGGCCAAATTGTCTATTTCTGACAAGTAAATGTTCTTTGTACACACTAACTTTGTGCACCCCTTCTCCTGGCATGAAATGTTTGATTGCAATTTACAGGTGCCATCTCATACCAAACACAAGGTCACGGCAGTGGCCCTTATATCGTCATGTGATGTCTGTAGCTGTTGATTCTGTTTACCTGCTAAGACTCTTTATTAATATAAGATCATTCTCTCTGCCTCTTCCATTGTAAAATGTTTCTAAAAAAATAAAAAGTAAATTACAAAAACTAAAGAGGATTAAATGGAATTGACTTGATATTAGCGAAAGTGTCAAAATACTTGTTTTTTTTAGGCATCTTTCCTTTACATATTCTAAGGCGGAGGCAACAATTTATTTTGCAGAATGATTTGGATTACTATACAGTACATAGCAAGCATTTTGGGGGCCTAAAGGGTTAAAGTCTGACCTAAGCTGTCAGTCAGCTACTGCCAAATAAAGGCTGATAGATGGCAAACAAAACATTGTGCATCCAGTTACTTTTTCTCATTTCCATCCTGCTGGGGTATTTTCTTTTATTTATCTA
The DNA here is from genome assembly GCF_040206685.1 of Ascaphus truei. NCBI lineage: Eukaryota > Metazoa > Chordata > Amphibia > Anura > Ascaphidae > Ascaphus > Ascaphus truei. Next base: position 230,597,741 of record NC_134485.1, on the reverse strand, counting down.
CAATTAGGTTTACCAGACCTGAGCCATACACCTAATTCTCTGCCTAAGTGCCGCCTGTCAGGTATATAATCAAGTGATTGACAAGGGATGGCAGTCACTACACCATTACTCCAATGAAAAGCCATACAACCCTTGGACAAAAGCATTTATTTCATCCTTCCTCATTCATTTCTTGCCCCTGCAAATGCTTATCTAATTTTGCAGTCATGACAATTTTGCTCATTTCAATATTTATAACAAACCCGAGTGAATATTTGGGGGATATTAAGAAGATTGAAATATGGTCTCGGTCAAAGCCACAGTTCCAAAATCTGTCAAGAACACTAAAAAACGATAAGGAAAAAAAAAAAAACATCTTCAATATTCATTATTTTATTGTAGACTCTCTCCAGAGAGAAAAGTGTGGGTTTATAAAAAACTTTTTGTTGTAAATGGCAATGCTCAAGATCACTTGCTTTTTCCTCTCAGATAGAAGACGTGTTGGTCCTGGAAAAAAGCAGATTTCATGCCGGTTGTATAACACTACAGTGGACCAAGAATAGAGTACTTATAGATAAAATTATAGTATAACTATAACTTGTGTTAGTCCGCTAAAAGGTATCGCAACCTACACACAATCTGCTTAGTTGAAAATTGGGCATAAAAATATCTGGTTAATCCCATTTTTTCAAATACAAATCATTCTCAATATGGAGGGAAACAAGTATTAGCAAAAAGTTCCATTTGCACATTTTATGCAAAAAAGACTAATTAAAATTTAGAAATGCATGCTGAGCATGCTGATTATGGCAGAACAAAATTAAAAGTGAATATTTAATATACACAACACAGCAACAATTTCTGATGACTTTTTTTTGTGAGAATATAATACATGCAGCTGAAAGATTAACAGAAAACACTTTGATTTATGCATATAATTTAAAAACTGCAACTACTTACAAGCACCATTATGTACACTTTATATAAACAGCAAAAATCATCTTTCACAAATTAAACCGTTCCTCAAACATAACCCCCCCCCCCCTGCCCCAAAGATTAAAGTTGAATAAATTACATAATTACAGTATACATCATTTCAATATATGTGTTAGGACAATGCCATCAAACTATTGATTATCATGGGATGAGAGTGTTAACATTATTTTGGTAACAGTGTATAATTCTTCTTGAAAATGAAATAACAGTGCTTGCTTACATTTTACCTTCTTAAAGGGCAGCCCAGAGTTGAGATTTTAAAGATAATCTATTAAAAATGATGTAACCCTTTAGTTTAGAAGCTTTGGTGGCACGGACGCACAGCTCAATAGTTTATGACATCATAATTGTTGTAATTACAACAAAGGGACACAAATGCAGACAAAGCGTTGAACAAAATAGTCAGATTGTATAATAAGGCTAGCGATGTACATGCATGCAAGAACAGAAAAAATGAGAATGTAGGCACGCATTTATTTGAAAAACGGTATTAAAGTTGCATAATATAAAATAAAATACATCAATCCAATTCGTGTAAATATATTTGTCGCAGCGTGCGCGCCGCCTGGAGCTGCGGGGCGGACGACTGGAGAGGAGACAGAGGAGTTTGTTATTGGCCGTCGACGGTCACGTCAAGTGTGCGGTTCAGCCTAAGAGGGTTACCGCTCACGGCCACGCCTCCGCCACGCCTCCAAGCCTCCTCTGCTACTCCTCGCATCTCTCTCCCTGGTATAACCAAGATGACACAAGGCGGCCATACAAGGTGACATCACAGGATAGCGCTGCTGCCCTGCAGCTCTTGGTATAATCAAGGCCTTAAAGTGCAGTTGTGCCAATCGTACACTACCGTATGAAAAAGCACATTAACTGTAAAGGGAGTTTCCATACGGTAATGCCCAACTGACACTATCATACTTTAATGAATAATCACCCTAGAGTGAGTATGCCTAGATATAGACAATTAATAGGAAAATACAATGTATTCCAATTATATAATAAAAATCTTATAAGACATGTCAATTGCACAGTTGAAAACATGGAGTTATGTCAATATTGCTGCAGGTATACTGAACTTTTGTTCTTTTGCATTTTACATAAACAGTTTTACGTTTTACATGTATCTATCCCCTTATTCTAGTTGTACATGCAGAATTACTGTTTTTATCCATAATGTATGACCTATTTTCTTTATCTGATGTTAACATTTCCATTTTAAGTCATAGATTTACGTGTGGTATGTAGTATTTGTGGTGTATGTATTATGTATCGAAAGAGTTACTTTTAGTTTTCTGTCTGTTCTTAATTTGCCATCTGTCCCCAGCATCGGTCTTCTACAGCAGATTTAAATTGCTACCTGGCAACTCTGTTTTGTAATTTCCCTTTACTATTCTGGATATGGTAACCGGTTTTCGGAACCACCAGAGTATAAGGATCTCCAACATGAATGCCTCCTGACATTGCTGCCTCTCCAACATGGACACCGAGGCAGGCAGCATCTGCTTGAGCAGGTCTGCTCACACCTGCCTTCTCACCTTATAAGGATTCCATTCCCCTCTGTCCTTGCCTGTGTAAGGTACTCCCTAGCTTCTCTCCTGCTGCAAGCCTTGTTGCTGTTCTGCCTGGCTCAGCCTGCCACCAGACAACTCTGCCTCTCTCTCCAGCCCTACCCCTGGAACTGTGACCTCAACCATTCTGCCTTTCTCCAGCCCTGACCACGGAACTAGACCCCAATATTCTACTGATTCGGGATTTAGATCCCAGGTATGGGTTGGTCTATACTATCCAACTCTGCATAGTGGGTCTGTCTTCTTGACAGTATGTCCTGGAACAAGTTGCATGTTTCCCTGCTCTGAAGCTGACAGCTCCTCAGTATAGTCGCAACAAGGTTGCTATTCCATGTAGTTTCCATTAACTTCTCCAAGTTGCCTTGACAACCTCTCACTGCTCCAAACTTGAGTTGGTTTAGCACTCTCCCCCTGGCTTTCTCTGTTTATCAGTATGCCCCATTTGCTTGTTCATGTTTGTACAGACTAGCACACTTCCTTTTGGATCCAGCAGTCTGTGGCTACACCTCTCTTACTGCCTCTCCCATACAAGGCATTCTTAATTGACCTCTCTCCACATATGCCACTCACCCACAGTTCCCTCATCTGTTTTTATTGTTTGTTTTGCAATAAAAGAAAAGAAAGAAAGAAGGACTCAGTGTGCATATAAAGGGAGTGAGTTAATCTGCCTGACCAGTTACAAGGGGCGAGAGGGCCAGAACACAGTGCAAAGCGACATACACGAACGTAACACACAGTAGGACAACATTTGGTGACATTCATTCTTTATTAGTGTGTTAACGCTCACCCAAGTGTGTTTTTTATTTTTTTGTTACTGTGAGGAAAGCCTCTGTCGGGACTGAAACGTTGACTATGCTACATAATAAAATGTGTTTTTTTGCTTTAAATCTATGTAGTGGTGTGCTTTGTCAACTACTCTTACAGTATATTGATTATTTTTCACATGCCTTTGCAACCAAAACCACTATCATTGTTGTTTATTCTTTTCTAACCCCTACATACATTTTCTCAACCGTATTGATTGAATAAATATCACTCTGTTTTTCCACTTCAACGGACAATTAAAGAGCAACAATGAACATGAACAGTGTTAGAGTTTCATGTCCTTGGGGATATTCTTGTACATGCTTTGCCAAAGAGCATCTAAACAGTGTCTTATACAATGCATAAATAAATAAAGCTGAGACTTGTGGTTTCCTACTTACAGTAGGTAATGTTTAAACAAATTATTTTTCCATTAATTAAGCAAAGCCTTTCACAATGTGTTCACCATGCTTTTCATAGACCTCAACATTTTCATGGCAACATACAGAGGGAATACGCTTCCTCACAATAAAAACTCCAAAAAGCCAGTCCAGCAAAAAGGATAACAAATGCTTCAAGCCTCAGTTCCGCTTTTTGTTTCTTGGCTTATCTCAAAAACTGCTTGGTTCCATATGGTTTCTATTGCCAGACTCTGCAAATGATCATGACATTAAATAACACAACCTACTGTACACTACACTTGTTTCTGTAACACAATCACAGACACGATTCTCTATTTGAACTGACATACCTAATAAAAACATGAGATCTTTCCTAAAGAGGATTTTTAAGAAGCTGGTCCCAAGCTTAATGCTGTATCAATGAGCAAAATGTTCACTTCAAGAACATTAGTAATGCACATTAGTGATGTGTTTCAAAGGCCTTTCATTACGATGGTGTTTTAAAAAAAAAAAAGTTCTATGTGTTCTCATGGTCACAGCTAGTAAGTCAATAAACCAGCATACTGTACATAAAAAAGAGCTAAAGATTTAGTGAATGCTCTGTGCCATATGCACTTGAAACAGTCAATGCATTTTCATTAATGAAATCCAATCCTCTGACATATTGTTCCATGCTTCTCATTTAAGTCACTTTAATTGCTGCTTTTAAAGTGGTAATACACTTCTAATAGGATTTGCTGTCATCCCATTCATTTTGCCGGTGAAAATGTGGAAACATCTGGATCAGCAAATATTTTATTGCATTTTAAAGAAAGAATTGCTATTGGATGGGGCATGCAGGCTCACATATTCCTACTGAAAATTCTCACAACATAGCCCCTGTCAAACCTATTCTCAGAACACTGCATCTCTGCTTATGGTATCAGTCACATTTAACCATGATGAACTTGCATCAAATCAAATGATATCTATTCATAAATAACATGAATAGCAGATTGTTTAAGGCGCCAATATGATTTCAAATGTAATCATTGAGATTGAAACCTTGTCATCACACAATAATGATGTAGCACTCCAGCTGCATAGTTATCTGACCAGCACAAGTGAACTTCACGACTTCATAGTAAAATCTTCAGTGATTTCTTTTTAGAAATTAAAAGCATATATCAACGGGCAACAGAGTGAAGAAATAAGCCTGTCGCATTTTGCGCTGCATGCCAACGTTTCCTTGCAGACTGAACCGTTTACTATGTATGATCATAATAAACAAGTCAGAACTGCTAATAAATGTCTCCATCTTTTAGCTATTTCATGATTGGTTTGTATGTTTATGTATCTGGGTACTCCGGGGGTCTTTGGATTTTAAGGGAGCAGGTGAGGTCCCTTAACTACATATCATGCTAATTTGAGGCAAGATCAATTTATTCTTTTTTTTTATATACCGTATATATAATGCACCAACAAGTTTTTCAGAGCATTGTAATGGGAGTTAAAGACAATTACAAGCATAACAGATGAACATCAATCTAAACATGATAACACAATAAGTAAGAAGGCTCCTACCAATGGTGAAGTTTCTCTTAGGATAAACAATAAAACATAAAATACAAATACATTATTTTCCATTGGAATAGTTTGAAATCAGTCAATACAGCTAAAATATAATATAGATAATACCTATAACAAGAAGATATTCAGAGCACGTCTATTTTGTATAGAATGTATTGTAATTATGCACTCTCCAAAACAGTGCATGATACACGATGTTTGTGCAATTAAACCATAGCAACAAACCCAAAATACAATTTTCTACACAACACACAGTGCAAGAGTTATCAGAGGTTCTGCAGTACTGGACGTGCTGCCGTATGTTCCAATTTTGGACATCCATTTTCTACACAGTATCAGTAACTGTGGTGATAACACTCACAAATGCATTTAATGCTATATTTCAAGTTCAAATGCAGCAACATATATAAGAAATGTAAGTAAGAAAAAAGAGGCTGAGTTTGTTCTTTGCTGTCATAGCGTTATAATATAAAAGAAGCTTAAACATGTACATTGACATTAAAGCCACATACAGTATTATACAACACATATACACATTATACACATATTATACATTTCACATATCTTAACCCCTAATCAGCCTAACTTAGCATTGTAAAGGTCACATATTCTACAATTGACAGAATTACCTAAAATACCACTTTTTTGTCTCAATGTTTATACCTTTTAGCTCAATGCATGTGTAGCTACTAGCTAGCTACCGTCTTGGCTACTAATCTGCCTAACACATAAGCCCTGGTACCAGTATAGGCAGTGTTAGGGTTACATCTATGCCCTTGCTGCTGCAGCAGTAAACAACTCCCTTGAGTGGCAGGGGGGTAGGCCTAAGGCCTGTGTGCTGCCCTATCAGGGGCTCAGACCTAGGACCCTCCCCTGGGTACAAAAGGGGCTGCCGATCCAAATTTAGTGCAGTGCTGGAGAGATCCCCTCAGGGGAGTGAGAACAGCTACCCCATATTCCACCAGGGGATATGAGAGCTAATGATAGAATGTTGAGGCCTCAAGCTCCTGAGGTTGATTCCAGGGACCAGAGAGAGAGAGAAAGTAGTGTACATGTTGGTATGCTGTACTGCAGTGCTGTTGAAGTATTAAGATCTGTTCCTGTTTTATACCCCTGTCTGAGACTGCAGTTTATCAAGGGGAGTACAAGAGGGTTTTCCTGCAGGGACTGCACCCATTTCTGCTGGGGCCTGCTGGAGATGGAAGAGCTGCACCAAGTGGAGAGCTGTGAGAATATCCTAAAGCCTGTCCTGTTAGTCCCAAACTAAAATCGGTGGACACTCAGTATCCTGTAAGCCTAGCAGGTTATCAGCACAAAATACGCAGGTAACAGTGAAACCTCCCAGAGGGAGGGGAACACCTGTTACACATGTATTGTGCTCTGGCAAAAACAGTTACAATTTGCGGTGTAAGTCAACATTTTATTTGACTAAGACTGGGAAATATGATTGATGAAGCATTAAGGATGCGTTTTTGCGATACAAAATGGATGGTATCATGCATTTATTTAAAGAATGCTGTAACACACCAAATGACCTAGCTTACATTGTAAATTGCATTTTGTAATTACACCAAATCTAATAATAGGTGTCTTATATGGGGGGAGGAAGGGGAGGGGGGGAGGAAGGGGAGGGGGGGAGGAAGGGGAGGGGGGGAGGAAGGGGAGGGGGGGAGGTGTTTGCCAAGGATATTTCAGCATTTGAAATATACCAGGTCACTTACAGGATCCTAGTAAACTGTTGACTGTACTTCAGTTCTCGGGAAATTAATTATTATTATTACCAGAACTGTGGCATATGTGTTAAAGTTCCCTTGTTACTGTAACTAAGAGATACTTAATAAAAGATAAGAGTATGCTTCATTGCATCAACTTATTGACTCTATTATAAATTCTCAAAACATATTGATAAAAGCTTAGCATTTCCGTACTTGCGTAAAGTAATCGTTTTGAAACATTTAATATTTCCCATAGACAAAGGTAACATATTTAATCTATTTACTTATTTCAACGTCAGCAACAATAGGATAAAACATTCTCCACTATTTTACACCTGTATCCACCCTATGTAGAGATTGTAAAGTATGTAAGGCAAGAACAAATGTGATATGCAATGCATGACAACACTTTCACTTATTTGAACAATAGTAATATTGTGAAAACTGTTCTAAACAATTCAACAGTTGCCCAGTTAACATACAGGAAATGGCACAATTTTCTAAAGGAACCTCGAGAGCTTTATATAAAAGTTATTGCAAAACAAGAGTAATTTATACTTGTACATTGGATGTATGTGAGAAATGGACCTACACACTGTAGACAAGATCTATACAAATACTCATGTTAATCTATAAAAAATGATTCAACTAATCCAGTTGTGCCATCCTAAATTGCTCGATTCTGAGTTGTGAAGAGGAGACTGAGATGGGAAGAGGAAAAAGCTGCTCCTAGTTTGGCATCCAGGTCAAATTAACTTTAAAAGAGCAATCCAACCCCAACTAACCTCCAGGTTTGGGACTAGGTGCTTCTCCATAGCTGAACCAAACCATTTTTAGCTCCTGGGACCTCTGACTTCACGAGATAATTACTAGTATCTAATAGGCGTCCAATACGAAGCCACAAGCGATGATGTTGCAGCTTCCTATTGGCCAGAGATTTGGCAGCCATTTTGTAAGATGGCTGAAAAAAATAATCAACCCCTGAGTAGAAGGAACGGCTCCTTGATGGAGCCTTCAACAAAAACTCTCCACATGCAAACAAATCTAGCTTTCCTTATCACCTACTACAACCTACAACTTCACAATTCTGTAAATTGTGAGATATTCACATTGCCAACTGTTCACTACTTAAAAGTGCAATATTACTAATAAGAATCAAAAATCAATACAACTAACAGCTGGTACCTGATTCAGAGATAATACTTTATAGTGCATCCTTTACACGAACAAGGAATTCAAGTAATGTAAATGATGTGTCAAGCAATCGGTTGTGAGAAGCAAGAACACTCAAAACGTTATTGATCATTAACCCTTTTTGGATGTTGAAACTACTAGTTTAGTGCAGTGAATCAAGGCCACACTTATATTACCTATAAATACATTTGTAATTTGTAATTGTTTAATCAAAAAGGTTGTTATACAGTAGTTTCAAATGTTATAATGTAATCATAATCAAGACCTCTGTCATGAGCAACAACAAAAAAAGATTTTGAATGTTTGGGAGAATAATTAAAAAAAAAAAAAAAAGATTACAACAGAAATGAGGTAGACTGCCTTGTGATTTGAGATGATGACCTCTGTGCCACCTTGGTTCTAGAGTCATTGACAGCTTCTCAATGTGAACTTGCCAAGGCACTTTATCTGTCATTGCTTCAAGTATCAGGAAGAGATACTGTAGTAAGATATTTGGGAAAGCTCTTCATTATTTTGCAGTATGCTTAGTATGGTGTGCAGTTTCACAACAATAAAGCAAGACAGTATTTGTTGTGTATTACGATAAAATCTCAGAACATAAAACTAATATTTGCTTATATAAATCTTTTCCACTACTGGAGTTCTATCACTGTAAGTGTTGTACCTACATAAAAGAGCAGTGAAGAGGCTGCACTTTATTTAATCTTTTAGAAATAAACAAGCAATGAAACAAAAGATAACGTGAACCTCATAGTTCCGATTGAAGAAGTTTGCACTCAAAAGCTAATTAACACAATCTTGACAACAAGATTTAATCAAGCATTATTCTGTTCTCATCAAGTGTAACACTGTGAGACTATACAGAGCGTTAAACTCCTCTACAACTTCATGCACAGGACAAGATAATCTTCTGTTTCCCAAAACATTTATTAGGACAGAGGATCAATACAAGGGATTTTGGGACTAGAGATGGGTGAATCTGTTTCCTGCATTTTCTTGCATTTTCAACCCAAAATCTGTTTTGCGGTGTAAGATCCGCAAACGGATTTGGTCAGTTTTAATCAGAGTGGATTCATCAAAAACCGCCATTGGATACAACCCATGAACGGATTTGTAGAATCCAATCCGCGGATTCAGCAATCTGTTGGCGGATTCTACAGAATATGTCGACGGGCTGCGGAATCCGCTGAGTGTACTGGTAATAATAATAACAAATCTGCAAAACACGTATCACCCTTTTTGAGATTGATCCAATGAAATCAGGAGACCAAAGAAACCGGACGATCCGCTGCGGATCCAAATTCACCAAAAACATTTGCCCATCTCTACTTGGGATGTGCTAGTTTAAGTAGGGTAGGTTGAAGAAGGGTAATGTGAAAAATCAATATTTTTTACGCTACAAAATATACAGACAGGATCAGATCCCAAAACACACTAGTGTTGCTACAACTCCAGCCACAGGGTACACCTCATCCCTCTGAGCTCATAACTCACACAGCTACTCACCTTTAGACCAAAGCAGCAGCAAGACTACAAAGAGTTGTGCTAGGAGCAGGCATAATATTAGAATCTAAGCTATTACCTAAAATAACATATAGATGTCAAAATGACATATAAACAATTAACTGTGAATACAGCACAAGCATATTCAAAAGAAATACTGCACGTATTCAGGGAAACCTGTACTCATCCAATTTGTTCTTACAGATCTATTCCTCAAATAACAATTTCACAGCATGCTTAACCACCTCTTCAGATTGCTCCTAGTAACATATTTAAGTGAAAAGGCAATAAAGAGATAATCAAAATACACACAAACATCCTTATTATTTTATCACACGCTGGCGTTTCGTAATAACCCTGCATAATTCTGTCAGAGTATCATATGATTGCAAATTAAGCAAAAGCCATGGAAAGAAAATGTCTGCATCATGCTAAGGCTGTATTTTGCAATTCAGAAAATGTTGAAATACGTTGTACTATAATTCTTCGGGCAGCTAAAGGGACATGTGGTATTCAAAAATATAAATAAATGTAATGCTATTCCTAAGTTAAAATTTTACTTTGCGTACTGAAATAAAATAAGTTCTGTGAGAAATTCTGACGAGAGAGAGAGAGAGACAGAGAGAGAGAGAGAGAGAGAGAGAGAGAGAGAGAGAGAGAGAGAGAGAGAGAGAGAGAGAGAGAGAGAGAGAGAGACACAGTTGGCACTTTAAATACAAAACAATAGTTGCGGTGCATGTCCCATAGGGATAAAATAGAAAACGGTAGTCAACTCAACAAGAGTAAACAAAGGACAGCACTCAGTGGTAGATGAAAAAAACTGTATTCAAAGTAGACAGCAGAACAAACAAGACCAACGTTTCGGTTTCGGCACTGCCCTGAGGAAGGTCCCTTTGAGCATCGAAACGTTGGTCTGGTTTTTGCTGCTGTCTACTTTCTACATCTACCACTGAGTGCTGTCCTTTGTTTACTCTTGTTGAGTTGACTACCTTTCTACCGTTTTATATATATATATATATATATATATATATATATATATACAGCTCAACCCCATTATAACGCGGTCCGTTACTACGCGAATCCGCTTATAAGGCGATGCAAGGGTGGCTCCCAATTTTCGTGTTTATGAATATTTTACAACACGATTATTGGTATCTTAAACACTTTATTGTACAAAGCATACAATTGTACATTATATCTAATGCGATCCGCTTATAACGCATACTGATTCTTTGGACCCCAAGCACAACGTTATAAGGGGGTTGACCTATATATATATATATATATATATATATATATATATATATATATATATATATATATATATTGGAAATATTACTGTGTGTTTATTTGCATGTCTTAGAAAGGTCTGCAACCCTGCCTTTAACGATTATTCCCAGCATAAAGTGTTTCCACTGCAGTAAGGGATTCTGGGAAAATAACAAGCAAATGAGCAAACAGTGCCACCTTTTGCTTCAAATCCATTTTGTACTTCTGGAGAAATGGGGACACCACTTCCCTCAGCGACGCTACTCAGACTAGATCAGGTACAAATGCAATGTTGGGACGTATATATACAACGCAATGTAAGAGAAATCCCACGTAGCAGTGGCACTGTGTGCTCATTTGCATGTCATTTCCCAGAATCCCTTGCTGCAGTGGAAGTGCTGTTTGCTGGGTGATAATGGTGAAAGACAGGGTTGCAGACCTGTCTAAGACATGCAAATGAATATACAGGAATATTTACAGTTGCTTTATGCTTTACTCTGGAGGGTTTTAGTCACTTTTTTTTACCCACCATAACCTTAATAGTCGTGGTGATTACCTACTCTTATCTCATTTGAGCAAATGTCAGTAAGCCAACCTCACACTGAAGAGACCCATCAAGGTTGAATCATGTCTGTGAGTGGGTTAACTGACTTTGCATCTCCCAAGTCCTTGCTTAAAAGCTGTGTTTAAAGCAGAATGCATTGGCTAAGGGTTGCTCATGTAATGTGAGCATGAGATAAAAAGTGGCACTGTGTGCTCATTTGCATGTCATTTCCCAGAATCCCTTGCTGCAGTGGAAGTGCTGTTTGCTGGGTGATAATGGTGAAAGACAGGGTTGCAGACCTGTCTAAGACATGCAAATGAATATACAGGAATATTTACAGTTTCTTTATGCTTTACTGTGGAGGGTTTTAGTCACTTTTTTTACCCACCATAACCTATATATATATATATATATATATATATATATATATATATATATATAATATGAAAGACCAACGCTCAATTATATATATATATATATATATATTCAATGTGATGTGTTAAAAATGCGATATAACAAATATGGGAGTAAGTGTATGTAGCCATGCCTGGTTTTGGCTACCAGTCTGCCCTCCCTGTCATGCAAGCCCTGGTAACAGTGCAGGCAGTGACAGAACCTATCCTGGGGTTTCCCCAAAGAAGCACTCCCTTGAGTGTCAGAGACTGGGTTCAGACCTTGTACATTCCTCCCTTATACTTAAGGGGCTGCCCTACTAAATGTAATCAGTTGTCTCTACCCTTAAGAGAGACAGGTAATCACACCGGAGTGCATATTGCATTGACACTTACTGTCCTTTCCCCTTGGGGGAGAGTGAGTGATACCATTCCCCTGGTTCTAGTAGAGAAGGGGAGCACAAACATTTGGAGTTGCGCCCGCCTGCCCGCTCCCCCTGGCTCTCGCACCCCCTACCTGGTTTGGCAGCATGAAATGATGCTGCGGGGTCACATGATGTGATGTCACGTGACCCTGTTGCCATGGAGACCGATTTGTGACATCACTCCGCATGACACCGCAGCATCATTTGACGCTGTGTTGCCATGGCGACGTTTCACAGCAACGCATCTGAACCATTGTAAGTGAGTTGCAGAGGGCTCACGCGATCCCCCGGCATTTAATATAAATGACCCGTGCCCCCCCCCCAAAAATCCTGTGCCCCCCACTTTGCGCACTGCTGTTCTAGAGGATCAGGGGAAGATTAAGGACCATTTCCAGTTAATCATACTCCTGCCTAGTGTGCAATCTTTCTATGGGGAGTGGAGTAGTTCGTCTGTAGGAGATTGCCTTCATACATCTGGAGCCTGCAGCAGATGTACTGTCAGAGATAGAGATCAGTAATGTACCCCAGAAGCCTGTTCAGATGTCCCCACTACCACCGGCGAACCACTCAGCATCCTGTGAGCCAGCAGGTAGTAAGCACTACACACCGTGTAATGGCAAAAAATCCCCTAGAGGGTGGGGAAAGCAGTGTTACAGATGCAGTGGCCATTATTCGAACATTTCACGCATTGTATACCTCAGAATACCCATGTCATGGTGCGTGATTTCTTCTAACCATACCATCTTAAGGCGCGTTTTGACGTAAACTAGATTCATGTATCCTGTGTGGAGTATCCTGTGCTCTGTCTACATCCTGCTGTAAGTAAGCTAGGAGCGCGACTCTGCTTGCTGACAAGGGTGCCTGCTAACCATACTGATTCCCCGCAGAATGTTACCTGTGTTGTGTGTGTGATTCACTGTTAGCATTTACTAAATAAACCTGTTTTAATAAGCTCCTGTGTTTTGTCTGAACAAACCTGGTAGTCTGATCAACCCCTGATCATGACAGAAAGCTTTGTATGACTTGTTATGTACTTATAGGGAGATAGAAGGGTATATATAGCTCCGCCCATTACATAGTTACATAGTAGATGAGGTTGATAAAAGACTTCCGTCCATCAAGTTCAACCTATGCTAAATTTAGACAACATATACTTTATCCTATATCTATACTTACTTATTGATCAAAAGGAAGGCAAACAAAAAAAACCAGAGTCACATCATCGAATTATATCTCATAAGGGGAAAAATAAATTCCTTCCTGACTCCAAGAATTGGCAATCGGATTAATCCATGGATCAACATCCTTCCCATGTTTACTTATTTGGTATATCCCTGTATACCTTTCCTTTCTAAAAAGATGTCCAAACTTTTTTTTAACAAATCTATTGTATCTGTCATCACAGTCTCCATGGGTAATGAATTCCAAATTTTAACTGCCCTTAATGTAAAGAACACTTTCCTTTGTTGCTGGTGAAATCTCCTTTCCTCTAAATTTAAGGGATTCCCCCGAGTCCTTTGTACTGACCTTGGGATGAATAGTTCTTTTGAAAGCTCCTTGTATTGTCCCTGAATATATTTGTATATAGTTATCATATCCCAATGTTCTAGAAACAGGTTTCTCAGAGTTCAGACTGAAGCCTCATCGTGAGTCCTATAAATAGGTTTATTTTATGTGTATAGTTTGTGTTTTAAGAATGTCCTGTTACCAGTTAAAGAATGTGCCCTATATAGTTAGCGCAGGGCCAGCCTTACCTTTTTTGCGGGGCCCAAGGTGGCATGCTGGCAGCGGAGCCCCCAGCTATCTCCTACCTCACACACGGGGTGAGCAGCAGTGCGGTTATGCGCTGGTTCGGGGACTCCCCAGCTCCTTCCTTCAGTTCACCCCTCCCCTGTCGGGCAGAATTTGGATCCCAGCACCGAAAGAAAAGAAAGGAGGTAGCGCAGGCCCCCCTGAAGGTGCGGGACCCAAGGCAACCCCCTTGTGTTTTGAGTGTTCTCTTTTGGGAAGAGGAGTGAGCATTGCTTGATAGGAATTCTCAGAGTAGTAGCTCCGGAGCATAATTGGATGAGCCATGGAGTGCATGAAGGTCTTAAGTAAACTCCCAATCCAATATGCATGGACGAGGTAGGCAGTACACAGAGTGACGGGATACTGATCCCCGAGCACAGTGTATATCCGCCATATGCCCACTTGAGATGGGGCACTATTGACACAATGCTGGAGATTGACAATCTAATGATTACTATGGGAAACAAGCACAAGAACCTCCCTAGCCATCATAAGAGGAATAACTTGCATAGAATATGCTCAGTGTATTCTCACCAAAGTCAGCTCGGTGACAATACACTGAGCATATACTATGCACATTCTCTCACTGGAACTACCTTGCAATACATCTACCTTTGTCTCCTCTTTGAACTTTGTGATTATATATCACATTACCATCTATCCACTCTCCTCTTATCAAGTCAGTCTCTGTGAATATTGTGTGTCTGCTACTAACAGGTTATTCCTCTTTGATATCAGCTTGTGGTAGTCTTTTTGTTTTTTAATCATTATTGTTTTTATCCATTCATGTATATGTTTTTATCTTATCTCAATTTGTTTATCTAACTTGGGGCATTTATTATCTGGTATAATAAATAGTTTTATTAGTCTATTATTATTATTGGTTATTTGTGGTCATTCCTACTGTATGTTTGTATTATTGCTATTTCCCGATCTGGAAATCATAGTTTGAGCTGCATCTTTCCTATAGTCTTTGCACTTCAGCTGTTTGGTATCTGTCTACACTGTATTCCTTTATTTATTTTCTTCACTTGTTATACATTGACGAATCCAAATTAAGTGCTGGTTATTTTCTTTCTTTTTAATATAATATATATAATATATATATACATTCATACATACATACATACATACATATATATATATATATATATATATATATATATATATAATCCCCTCCACACACACACACACAACCTTTATTTTCCCCTTTTCTTGCAGATCAAATATTTAGTTGTGAAATTAGAAATTATTTTTCCACTTTGGAGAAATATTTGTTAAGCATTTCATGGTATCTTAAATTATTTATTGATGTCAAGATTACCTTAATGTCAAACACTCCGGGTCTACCCACTTGATTGTAGAATTCTAGCTGATCCTTTACAGAAGAAACCCACAATGTCACTTGATTTAACTGGAGCTCAAACAAAGCAAAATTCTTCAACTGATCTTCAACTTCTTTCTGTTTATCATGTAGATCCTTAGACACCTAAAAAATGAAATAAATATATAAAAAAGAGTCATTAGAAAACACTGCCAGTGTGAAGTTTGTGGTATGGCTGATAAGACTAAAACTCAAGGAATGAAGGGGGTTATTCATTGTTGTGCAATAGTGCTGATTGAGCACAGCCATACGAAGCCCCCTTTCACTTGAATGGGAGTTTCCGTGCGGTAGTGTCTGATTGGCACTATCACTCTTTAATGACTAACCCCCTAAGAAGCAATTGACAAGAGACAATCCTGCAATAAACATTGTTAGGCTGGATCAGTGGCACTCTCCCTCAAAGCTAACGTGTATAAACACACTAGCAGGGATTCTGCCATTTGATCTTATTCCAGTGCTGCTGGTCTTACCTAATACTCCAGTGACAATCTATCTTAAAGAATGATGGGTATCTCCAAAGTCTCATAAAATGCCATGTAGAAAGGACAAAAATTATGGAATAAGAATCTAGCAAAGGTTGTGAAAGCTCTATTTTGTCACATGAAACTGACAATATGAGCAGTAAGGAGGAGATGTGGCTATGTAGAGCAGCAGTCTGACACTCATTTTGCAGTATTTGTGTTCTTGGAAAAGTGAGGGAGTTAGAAAAGGCCCCAGGAGTGAGGAAATGAGATTCAGGATTGTTATGCATTGAACGCTGTTAGTTTCATTGCAGCTCAAAGTTCTAGTAGCCATATTGATCCTGGAGAAATGTAGATTAGTAGTACACATGAAGAAGAAATCTAGGAAGTTTAAAAACACTAAAATTTAATCTATGAGGACCTTAATGTTGGTCCTCTAAAATGTATCATAACCTACAACAGATTCTGATTTCTTCGTCTTATAATAATAATAATAATAATAGCATGTTCTTGTATAGCGCTGCTAGTTTTACGTAGCGCTTTACAGAGACATTTTGCAGGCACTGGGCCTGAGGCACTGGGTGATAAAGTGACTTGCCCAAGATCACAAGGAACTGACACTGGGAATTGAACCAGATTCCCCTGCTTCACACAGTGCCAGTCAGTGTCTTTACTCACTGAGACACTCCTTCTCCCGTCTTATTTGTATATGTGAGTGTATTTAGGTGTGAAAATATATTTCTATAACCTTATACAAATATGTATCTCAGTGGGAATGGGGTATAGAAGAAGTGCAGGAGAACATGATATAGAGAGAAGAGGTATAATAGTTGCAGGGAGAGACTGAAATTACAACCTTTAATGCAGACGGACGCGCAAAAACCTTGTCTACATGTTTGATAACTCATATACATTTTATACTCCAATATTTTTCCAATGCATAGAGATTTCTGCAAATATACCTTAGAATAACCAAAACACCCGAAAGAAGCTTACAGGTCTAATTTTTTTGTTTGTATACTTAATGATTTATTGATGTGTCTCTATTCAATATGATGCCATCTCTTCTCCTTTTCTAGGGAAGCGTAGGCAGTAGGAAAATAGGCAGACTCTGTTGCCCAAGTCGTTCTTATCTGCTGTCAAGTTCTATATTTCTATGAAGCTTGAAGCCCTATTCAAATGACAAGGTGACCACTTCACAGCATATTAAATAAAAAGCCATAAAGATTAAAGAAATGCGTCCCATTTGACTGTTTCAGGTTTCAATTGTCCCCAGACTGTGACACAGGGTTTAGGTTTTTACATATGTTGTCATGAGCTGAACTGATTCCAACGACAATAAAATAATACATTTAGTGCTTAGCTGGGCTTCAATTATTCTATGAAAATGAGTTGCCTTGTATTGAACCTTCTCAATACTGGATGGAAACCGTGTTCAAGCAATCACCTTCAGCTGTAAGATTTATGTGCAACCTGTGCACTGCTGGATAGGAGGACATTGCTTAATGCCCACAATGAAGCCCCTTAGCTCTGCAGGTTTTACAGGATGTCAGAAGAATTGCAATCAAACAGAACACTAAGGCTCCTGCTCATTATCCTGTGAAATAATTTCTCCATGTCTCTGTAAGGATTTAGCTTAATTGGAATTAGTGGGGTTGAATTTTTGATTATGAATGCACCATGTTCCACAGCTCAGCACTGTACAACGGAGGTCCCAGACAATAACATGGATAACAACAGATGAGCATCAATTTACACACCACAATAGATCAAGAGGTCCTGTGTCTGCTCCAAGAATCTTACAATATTCCTGGGCAAGGGGCAGAAAGCTTCACAGCATATGGAATAGAGGCATGAAATCTCATGTTAAAATCTGAAGCAACAGGGGAAATAATGGGATGACTGTGGCAGAAAAGAAATAATGGGATGACTGTGGCAGAAAAGCAGGCTTCACGAAAACCTGGTTCATATATCATTTCAAAAGCATGGATACATAAATGATAAACCAACAAACCCACACATTTATATTTTGCTTTTTGGAAAATAAATAACATGTATTTCTTTAATAGCAATGTATGCTATTAAATGGCAACAGTTAAAAATAATAATATATGCATACACAAGCACCCATCATATATATTATATACATCATTTTAACAAAGGAGTGAAAAAATATAGTAAATGACTTTTCCTTTATAGGATTTCAGCAGCTTACACATTTTTAATGTAACTGCTATGGATGAGATTCATAACAAAGGCAATAAAAATCCCATTCCCCCAGGAGTTACATTTTAAGAATACACCGGCCCTATTTGATTGTGGGACCATGAGGTACTATTGGTAATGAATGCCATCATACTAATCCCCAACAATGAGTTATTTACAGAACAGACAGAGAGTGCATCTAAATCTGCCTGACAGCAAAGCAATGAACGTTTCCTTGACAACCACCAGTACGGCAAGAGAGAAAAGAAGCAAGTCATGGAAATGAGGACATATATGTTTTTCATTTTGGGAATGATTTGCTTTCCATGATAAAATAAAAATGAGTTTTAAGCCAGCTTTAAATGAGATTGGATTCCTTTACAATCCGGCAAATAGGTGGTGTATATTTGTTTCATAGTCTTCCCTTGTCTCATTCTTATGACAGGCAAAACCGTAACTAAAATAACTTCAATTGCTCCGCTCCTAGAAAAATGCTCTTGGAGATCTGTTTTTATGAACTCCAATGTGCAAAACTGCACTGAACCTTTATAAACCACATCTCACCACTCCAGATACTAAGGGCCTCATGCAGAGAGCAGCGCTAACAGGGAAAGCGGCATGTTTTGGCGAATTCTGCCTTGAGAAAGGCAGATAATGGCAAGTTTTAAAAAAAGCACCAATTTTTTTTTTTTTTCTTGAAATTCGCCGCGCGGCTGGAAAGATCCTAATCTCTCCAGTGTTTAAAACGGCCGTATGCAGAGAGCCGCGAACGCCATCTAGTGGCTGTTCGCGCCAAAAAAATGGCGCGATTTTCAACATTTTTCCTCTCCACTATGAAGCTGGCGCTCCGCGGCCGGTGGAGGAGAAAAAAAAAAAAAAAGATTCTTTCCCACTAGTTTCAACAGCGCTCATAGCGCTCATAGCGCTGGTTGAAACTCTCCATATGCAGAAAGGATTGTAAATGCAGTTTTATGCCCTTTCTGCATATGGAGAAAAAAACTCTCCAATAAAGCTAAATTTTATTCCCCTCTCCAATTCTAAATAGCGCTGCTCTCTGCATGAGGCCCTATATGTGAATATCAATAGCGTGCTGGAATATTAAAAACAGACTTGCATTCAGTTACATTCAAGGCAGAATGTTACAAATTAGTATATTTTTGTATCCAGAAAGGTGGGGCACATAGAGGTTCATAAATGTACTGAATATGTAGGCACCTAGCAATAATATATCAACACATGTGCCCTCAATAGGCATGTTAGTGTTAGTAGACTATCACACATTACATTACATATAGTGCCTTATTTGTTGATCACAGGTGATATACTACATAATTTTGCATGCAGAGTGAGGTCTTTCTCCTAATTCCATGTTGCATTCACCAACATGGCATTTCTTCTCAGTGTAATAGAAAAGATCGGAGAGATTTACAGTACATACCCTTTGAACTATACTATTTTAAAAGGGTCAAGGAAGTGCTGTAAGAGTCACATGATGTGCAAATCCAGCATTAACTGTCCTGTAGAGGTGATTACTGGAGCCCCGTACTCAAGGCAAAGGTGCTACAATTCCCACCAAAATAAAGTGCACCAGGTTGTGTATGACGGAAAAATCTCTCTCTCTCTCTCTCTCTCTCTCTCTCTCTCTCTCTCTCTCTCTCTCTCTCTCTCCTCTCTCTCTCTCTCTCTCTCTCTCTCTCTCTCTCTCTCTCTCTCTCTCTCTCTCTCTCTCTCTCTCTCTCTCTCTCTCTCTCTCTCTCTCTCTCTCCTCTCTCTCTCTCTCTCTCTCTCTCTCTCTCTCTCTCTCTCTCTCTCTCTCTCTCTCTCTCTCTCTCTCTCTCTCTCTCTCTCTCTCTCTCTCTCTCTCTCTCTCTCTCTCTCCTTGATAAAGGACCTTGTACGGTCTGAAACATTGCTGTCAATTTTTGTCCCTGCTTTGATGCATTCAGTAAATATGTTCTACATGTTCTACATTTTCAACATCGGGGTGCTGTGGACTACTTTTTCTCCTTTATATGATATCCTGATATGGTTGAAACACAGCATGGTACTAGCAAAGCAAGTACAGACCACTCACAGACATGTTTTAACCTTGATGGGTATCATCAGTGTGAGGTTGGTTTATACTTGCTTTGAAATATTTCTAGGCTGGGTAGGTTTACCATACATTTTAAGTTATGGTGGGTGAAAAGGCGACAGAAAACCTTCACCGTTAGCATATAGCCAATAAAGAATATCACTTGTGAACACATTCACATGTCTTAGACAGGTCTGCAACCCTGCCTTTTAACCATTATCACCTCGAATACAGTACTCCCACTGCAGCAAGGGATTCTGGGAAATGACACGCAAATGACCACACAATGTGTCACCTTTTGCCTGGAATATCCATTCACATGTCATTTCCCAAAATCCCTTGCTGCAGTGGGAGCACTGTATGCGAGGTGATAATGGTTGAAAGGCAGGGTTGCAGACCTGTCTAAGACATGTGAATGTGCTCACAAGTGATATTCTTTATTGGCTATATGCTAACGGTGGAGGCTTTCTGTCGCCTATTTCACCCACTCCTCCCCCCTTGAAGAAGCGCCAAGAGGCGTGAAACGATCGTCGGTGTAGGCGACGCGCTAACTAATGACGTCAGCCGGTTGCTGTTCTGGAGTTTGAGACGGAGCGCGAGTGAATGCCAGTGACCCTGCAGCTGACTGGTTGTATAACACGATTGGGTTTCAATGCGCACCACACTAATTGTGCACAATTTAGGCAATGATTTGATTAGATTCTATTGCGAGGAGCACATACTGTAACATGGGATCATTATTGCATAGCATGTGGTGACGCTCTATGGGTATTTTGGGCTTATTAAAGCCGGTTTACCTTGTTTGTCAAGACTCAGCACGGGAGGCATATTATAGCCTGCCCGCGCGGACATTCAAACCATCAGCTGTTGGTGATACAAATAGACGCATACGATTGAGCTTTATTATTGTATGATTATAACATCTATTCATATCAGAGAGTGTACCTATTTTAGGCACCCATATGCGCTATCTACCATACCATATTGCACGCTGGCATACTCCGTTGTCACCTTCATTAGAGCACCTTTTAGGTGATTTTATATATAAGTTAAATTTATAAATATATGTTTTATGTATTTTCATTAGAAGAGTTAATTAGTATTTAATAAAAGATTTTTTGTTTTGTATTTTAAAAACCTTCTGGTATCCTATATGGTTTGGAAATTTGTTTCTATCTACTCAGCAGATATAATTTTAAGTTGAGTGCAAATCTATGGGATTTCTTTTCTGTGGTTGTTCTTGGACCATCCTATATATAGAGTGTTTCTATTTCCCGTGCACCACTTAGAATATACAACACTTATGTATGTTGAATATTAAGGTTGAGCAGTGGTTTTCTATCTCCTATGCTATATATATATATATATATATATGAACAACAAAAAAAGAAAGCGCCCGATCCTAGTGCAGCATGAAAAAATACAATTTAATAAAAATGAATAAAACCAACAAATGCGAACTCACAAACACAGGATAAATAAAAGCATATAATGAGTATACTCATTCGCCAACCGCCCACGATGTGCCACGATGATCCCCTGATGAAATCACTTTATGTGAAGAAACGCGTAGGGAAGAGCGTTTTTCAGCTGCTGTCACACTGTGATACACAATTCTACTCTATCCTCACTGCCCACCTCATTACGGACTGCCTTTGGGAGTGCAGAGAGACTTCTCTGATCAGCCCCTGCATCGCGGGGTCACGGACTGCAGACCTCACATCCGGAATACACTAACATTGTGGAGGACTTCCGGGTCACATTGTGGTGAACTGTTTCCTGTATCCCCTGCTGGATGTCGGTTCAGAAGAGCTGAGAAAACCTAGACAGAGAGAGGGCGCGCCATCCAAGGCACATCGTGGGCGGTTGGCGAATGAGTATACTCATTATATGCTTTTATTTATCCTGTGTTTGTGAGTTCGCATTTGTTGGTTTTATTCATTTTTATTAAATTGTATTTTTTCATGCTGCACTAGGATCGGGCGCTTTCTTTTCTTGTTGTTCACAGATTTCTGGGAGTTCGTTGGTCCTTGATGAGAGCAGCCAGATCCTAGCATGGACCCTTGGTTTGGTTGATATATTTTTATATTTTTCATATTTTTTCATTTTTATTTTTATTTTATTTTTGACACACTTAGTGTCATTTTTTTCGTATTTTTCCATTCATCATTATTTAGTATCATCCAGGAGGGATTCATTAGTGCAGTAGTCATAACCACCAACACATGCTATTTTTTTATATTTGTATTGTTCACTGGCATATATTTGTGTTCACAGCAGCTTTTTAAACATTGGCACTCAGCATTTTATTATAACATATTGCATGCATTTTTATTAGTGTGAGTCAATCATCCATATTATTGTTGCATTCACCCTTGCCATTCACCTTTGCTATATCCACTTAATACAATCAATTGGTAATCAGTCTGAGTTTACACCTGAGGAGCGCAGTCTATTCTTTGTTTGTTATATATATATATATATATATATATATATATATATATAAAGCAAGCAGTCAGCACTCTAATGTAAGGCAAAAGGCAGTTGCTAGTCCCATAGGAATCCACATAACATACGAACCAGCCCAAAGACCAGTAAAGAGACAGCAACCAACGAGGGATAATCCAAAATAATCTGTATTGAGATAAACAGATACACGAAAGCCAACGTTTCGGCCCTGAGGAAGGTCTCCATGTGAGACCGAAACGTTGGCTTTCGTGAATCTGTTTATCTCAATACAGATTATTTTGGATTATCCCTCGTTGGTTGCTGTCTCTTTACTGGTCTTTGGGCTGGTTCGTATGATATATATATATATATATATATATATATATATATATACACACACAAACACACATTTGGAATAGCCAGCCAAATTCCATTCAGATACAGTACAGTATGGTGTTATCCAGATTTTGTTAAAATCTGCTATGTTGCTCTAAAAGTAGAATAACAAGGTATAAAGTGTAAAATGTTCTCAAAATGTACAGTACCCATACATACAGCAGTCATAAAATCAAGTTTAATATTATTAGACAATATTCCAGGAATATGTGGCTTAGAAAGATGAGGCATACAAAATTCATAGGAAAATGCAAAAATCATGAAACCCCAACAAAAATATCACTACAGCTGTTGACATTTGAGATAAGAAGCAATCGCAAGGCATCTGAGACATACTGTATTCAAGATTAGCACTTTATGCACAAGTTAATTAAAATAAATTAACTGCCATTTTAGTAACTCCATAATTGAAAAGATACAAGCTCTGTGTATGAAAACGGTAGATAATTTGAAAAAAATATCAGTGAGGTCATTATATAATAGCACTTTTCATTAGATTACATTTTGTATGATAACTGATATAAAAGGCTTTTTAAAAGCATAACTAAGATTTGCATAATTTTTACTGTAAAAGCTATTATGTTTTCAGCATTTTTTACAGTAGATATGCTTGGTTCTTTTTGGTATTTATTTTGATTGCTTTTAGAAATGAAATATAAAATATGTATTATTGATGTATACTGTATTCCAAATATGGTTTTAGCATAACGTTGTTCCAGCAATATATTTGGATGCATTGTTTTCATTTCCATTGATTTCTAACATAGGTATGTGACCAAAAAAAATGTTTGCAATATTTCCTACAAAACATACGTGTTCCAACGTCATTTTCGGTTTGTTCATAGTTAACATGTAGAGAATGAAACATTAGTAATATAGAAATAAGTGTAAGAAGTCAATTAGCACTTTGTACAAAAAATTCCTGGATACATCTTATGTTTTCGTCATGCACAAGAATTTATAAACCAAAATGATAATCCTCTCAACATAGGCGAGGGTTACTCCAGTCCTCAAGAACCCCCAAGAGGTCAGTTTTTAAGGCTATCCATGCAGCAGCACAGTTGACTCAATCAAAATTACTAAGCCACTGATTGAGTCACCTGTGCTGAAGCAGGGATATCCTTAAAACCTGACCAGTTTGGGGTTCTTGAGGAGTGGAGTTGAGCCCCCCTGGACTAGATTATCTTACATCGTATCTGGAGATGGGTTGAATTTTTTGGGCGGATTTGGATCCGCAGCAGATTGACCAGATTCTTTGGTCCGTGGATTTCATTTGATCAATCTCAAAAGAGGCGATTCACGTTTTGCGGATTTTTTGTATTATTATCACCAATACACTCCACGGATTCCGCAACACGTGGACGGATTTCTAGAATCCAATCCGCGGATTCAGCAATCCGTTGGCGGATTCTTAAGAATTTCCTAAGAATCCGCCATCGGATTGCTGAATCCGTGGATTGGATTCTACAAATCTGTCCATGAGTTGTATCCAATGGCAGATTTTTATGAATCCATGGGGATTGAATCTGCTCAAATAGATTTGCAGATTTTATACCGTGAAAATGATTTTGGGGGTAAAATCGGTAAAATCCGGAAAATGGATTTGGGTGGATTCATTCCTTTTTTACCGTAGCACTGTCCGCTGCCAACTCATACCTGTGCATTAGGTCCTTGGAATTTTAACATTGGAAATGTTACATTTCACAATTTGGAAACTGCTTGTGAGGGAAATGTCATAAGGAATATTGTCACTTTAGTTCATCAAAAGATAGCATCATTTCATAAAAACATATTTAAAAGGTTTATCATAAACTTAAGAAATAAGAACAGAAGGCCCCCTTGTATCTTATTTTCTTTAACAAGCATATGGTAGTTGAAGTTTATAAATAAATACAGTGTCAATCTTTACTACTCTCTGCTATCATAATTTAATTAGTAGGTTACAGCAAGGTCTGGGTTATGCCTAGAGGGAATACTTTTCTAACATACTGTACAAATAGTCTCTGGACAAAAAGTTAGGTTTCCAAACACAGAATATATCACTTTATCATATACACTATAAAATCCCCTCTCAAAAGGGGGATATATAGGGTAGTATACAGTTAATAAAGCAGAAACGTTCAATCTTCTGAATAGAACTTAAGAGAATATGTTTGTGAGGATCAGGCGCGGGCGTTGCCCGCGTCGGCAGCATCAGCAGCAGACTCCGCTCCAGACTTTGATGCAAACTGACTGCTGTTATCACTCGTCACTACCTGCTGTGCTGAGCTCTCTCAGCAACAAATCAAAAGACTGATTCTTGCAGCAGCTCCTGCTGCTGCACTCCTTTATGATTGGTTTATCTCACTTTATATGCTCAGCCAGTGCTGCTGCAAATTGGCTGAGCATAGTTGCTGTCTTCCTGTGACGTTGTGCTAGTCGCAAACACTTTACTCTTGCCTTGCCTTGTCTTGCCTTCTTCGCTGTCCTTTATCTTTCAGTTCTATGGAAACCATGGCTACCTCTCAACGATCCTGTCTCTCTCTAACCCTCGACCATGGCTAGTGACCCCAACGATCCATTCTTCCTTCTCCAACCCTGACCTGGCTATCCACGACCACGACTCTGCATTCCAGACGCAACCTCGCGGCCTCAGGTTGGTGTTTCTGTATCCCCACCTCGGCTTCGCGGTCCAGTTTGTGGCGGGCACCCATTACAATGTTGTATGTTATCCATACAGAAGATGAATGGTCATTAATAAATTATAATGGCTATTATTTTTCAGTGGATGACTCTTCTTTCTTCTTGACACAAATATCCAATAAAAAGTTGAGTTGGAAACAATAAAAATGATGGAACCTTGACAACAACAAAAAGAATCCTGAACTAATTTATTGGTATTCTTTTTTTTATCTCTCAAATTTTTATTGAAATTTTGGAAGGAAGGGATATAGAAAATAAAACGCGGGTGCGGGGAGCAAGGGTTGGGAGAGGAACGGGATACTCCAACCAAATACACATTTCCAATCAATGACAATTAAGGGTGTATGACACAGTTGAAGGGTATCTTAAGAAATCTAAATACTAACAGTGATTTGGGTGTCACATTATCATCTACTATAAGTTATCATAGACTACCACTCTTACTTATGAATCCATGGGTCCCATGTCTTGTGGAACCTTTTACATTTAGTGATTTAAAAAGACAGACAATCTCTCCATAAGCCTAACCTCATCCACCCTGTGGATTACAGCACTCTTTAATTTATCTGTGTTCTATACAGTATGCATGCACATATACTGTCGATATTTTTTTACTGTCTTTTTAAGTTACTATAATCATTTATCCGAAAATGTCTAGTCTATAAAGTAGTTTAAAAGCAACAAATTGTAGTTAATTCAATGTATGTTATCTCAAATGATAAGATAGATATCATCGATAAATTATTCTGCAAATATATGAGCTTTCTGTTCCTACATTCTTTACAACTATATGCTTTAGAAGGCTCAGCAAACTGTAAAATGCTAGCACAGAGAAATTTGTTAGCGGTGGATTTATGTAACAAAGTACATGTGCTTATATTACTTTCTCAGATCCCAAAATAGCAATGTAAATTTTAGATGGAAAAATTGATATGAACTCAGACGTAATTTTGCTTCCAAAATGAATTTCTACTCTGATAGTTTCTAATAATTGCTGAAGGCTGTAACCGTATATAAGGCTTCTTGGCCAATTATCAAATCACTCTATTAAACATTATTCTCTTTTGCAGTCAAGCAATACAGTGAGGTAATAGACTTTTTTGTTTGTTTGTCTATAAATTAAAGTTGTCATTGCACACAGAAAGACAATGCAAAAACTATTATAACAAAGGAATCATATAGTATTTATAAGATTAGTATTTTTCAACAAACGGAAAATGAAAGTACTTCACAGTACCAGAGTACTATGCCTAAATAATTAAATACTCCTACATATTGTTTACAAAGATAAAATACACTGAAGACAAAAACATAGAGTACTATTTATTACGTTCCACACTCAGTGTATTGCCATTATACAGAAAAAAAGGCATTTTAAACATATCTCTCAACATCAATGTATTAAACTGCTTTGTCTGACTTCCGTCCGCTTGCAATTGGGAGACGCTGTAATATGCAAATATATGGTCACATGTCTCTGAAGACAATCAAATGTAGAAATCTACAAATAAAACTGGCTCATATCATGGTTTGTGTTCAGTCCCATTATCGGTCAGTATTATTCAGGTCAGGTATTGTTGGTCGGTGTTAAGAAGTAATTATGCCTGAACAATGTCAACAAAAGTGTGCAGGTTCTTATTTCAAAGCTCAAAACATCAAATAAGCTACCCACCGTATACGTGAGTGCTAAGCATTGTCTGCAAACACCCAGATGATGGTTATCACTCACATTTAGGTGTGGGGCATATTTATTAACCCTTTGGGTACCACAACACATAGCTACTGTTCCATGTCACAAAGTCTGGCACACTAGGGGCTTCATCATGTAGGAGCGATGTCATGGGCTTTTTGCTGGTTCTGTACGGGAGACCGTGCTCATTGCTCCTGTGGCACTAAACGAAAGAGTAGAAACCCTGCTTGTCCGTATAAATGTCACTTCATGAACAACCAAGTGTTATGTAACATAATGAAGAGTTATTGAATACATGTTATCATGTTGACATTATACTGTTTATATGTATATTGTGCCCATTACGTACTGTATGCAATGTTTTACAAAACAGACTTTAGAGTACAGAGAGATATGATAAGAGCATTTAACACATGATAGGAAAATGAAATGCTTCTGTCATCTTCAAGATAATGTAGAGGCAGCAGTAGTGCTCGTTCCATAAGGGTTTATAGTTTGCATAAATTTCTATAACAATTGTTGGTCCAATAAAAGGTATCATACCACCCACTCCCTCTTCCTCCTGTGTTACTACATGGAAGACAGGACCAACACGGCTACCGAGCTTTCTTTGCTATAAGACTGATACAAATCAAATATTGTTCCCTATCATAATCATATTTCATCAATTTTATCTCAAGAATTTATTTTTGAGTTCTAAGCATGTATTAAACTTGTGGTTTAAATTACTTGGGTAAATTTGTAAAACTCTATATTACTTATCAGCCATACAAATACCCTGTATGTCTTAATTGTTCAAACTTTTCAGAATATTTGTTTGGTACTTAAAAAAAATTAGTAGAAATATGTTTTGGAATACAAAGGTGAGTTTGCAACAGGCTTCTGTATCATTCTCCACGGTTTAATTAGAGTTTTCAATAGGCACTGATTATTTATTTGAACAGTACCTTGTGCTACAATTGAATTCACTCTTAAGATCATCCTACGAAAAAATAAATGTCAGCAATGATATATTTAGATTTTCGTCTGAAAACAACTTTAAATCATATGAATCACTATTGTAACCGACATTAAATTTTGTTTTGAATATACATATTAGTTTATACAGTATTCAAAATGATAGATAGATAGATTGATAGATAGATAGATAGATAGATAGATAGATAGATAGATAGATAGATAGATAGATAGATAGATAGATACAGAGAGAGAGAGTGTGATACGAGAGATCCATCCATCCAATCTATCTATCTATCTATCTATCTATCTATCTATCTATCTATCTATCTATCTATCTATCTATCTATCTATCTATCTATCTATCTATACAGGTGCAGCAGGTTTCATTGTTTCCTCTGGTGTGCTACGGTGAGACATTCTGTACCAACTCTGTCACTGACTCACTGCAATAATATGCGGGGGGAACAATGTCACGTGTCACATTTGTACATACATATTTATTTTTCAAAATCAAGAAAAAGTTGTCATTTAAAAATGATTTGTACAGAAAGCTGCTCATTTATTTAGGTGATCAGTGATGACATCAAGTGAACCAAGTGGCAGCTAAAGTGTTGCTGTGTTCATGAATTGTCTGTTTTATCCAATCATCTCCATTAAATTGTGCATTTACATTTCATCGTCCCGTGCTCTGAAATAATGTTCTATTTTATCAAATCCTCTGTGTAAGTCTTTAATCCTTTTGAAGTATTGTTCTATACCATTAATCTACTTTTACAGGATTGCAGCCATTCCTCAGCTCCTCTCTTTGAAGTGAATTAGAAAAAAAATTAAAGCATTACTATTTACGCTATGTACTGTAGACAGGAATCAAGCTCATGGGCATTTCATGGCAGGCGATGTCCTGCTGAGGGAATTATTACTATTATACTGTAGCTACATTTTTATATTTTTCATTAATGAAAATAGTTTAAAAAAATTAGTCTTCAGCTCCTCCCAGATGTCTCTTCCCATGCACCTGCCCCTGGATGACCTCCCCCGCCACCTACCTCTACCCCTGGGGAGGATAACCCACCACTGGGACGATCGTCCCACACCTCTCTGTATGAACCCCCCAGCGGATGAACTCAACGCTCCCACTGGATGATCCCCCACTCCTACCAGATGAACTGCCCTTGCTCCTCCATAATAATTTCCACTTCCCCCTCGCCGGATAATCTCCCTACACCTCGCTCCTCCTGCATAATCTCCCACAAACTTCCCCAGACTGTTGATGGACCTGCTGGAAACACTAGCATGTAAGTAATAACATTCCCGAACTCTGATTTGTCAAGGTGTCAAAAATTCCATGCAATGTTGGTTATCATAGGTGTAGTAGGGTAGTCCTCCTCACCTTTGGGAGAGTTGTTCAGCTCCGCCGACAGACTCTGCGGAGTTGCTTAAGCCATGTTGTGGTTGGGAGGGCTGGGAGGATAGAACATTGCCTTGGCTATGTGGAGGTACGGCGGCCATTTCGCAATTGTCACAGACTGGAAACAGAAGAACAGGATATCCTCTGGTGAAGCAGGATATCCTGGGGGACTGGAGACTGCGAGGTCAGAGCTGCCCACGCTGTGGAAGGAGAAGGACTGCCTATGGCTAGGACAGAGTGTAGAGGGAGAGGGGGGTTGGCCTGGTATTAAAGGGGTTGCACCCCATATGGCCACCCCCTGACCTCACCAGGGAGGCAAGGGGTTAACTTGACTGCGGTCCAGGAATGTGGCTTACGCCTTGTCATGTCAGGAAACTGTATGTTCCCCTGTTCCCATGTTTTATTATAATCCTGTATTTTAATGTTTTAAAGTGCATTTCTGTATCTCCAGTTCTGGAGGTCACAGAGAGTTGATATTTGGCCAATATGTGGAGTCACTGTAGGCATTAAAAACTGGCAAATTTCGACCCACTGAGCCCACCAGAATGGAACTTATTAATATGTGTAGATATTAAAGAGTATATGTATGGTATTTTGGATCTGCTCTGAAAAATGCAGACTCCATCTGCTATGCTAAATAGGTCAGGAAGGGCAGCCGGATGATTGAGCCTAAGTACTAATCAACAGACCAAGTACTAATCAACAGACTCTGCCACTCTAATTGTTACCTGAGGGCGGAGAATCATCAAACTGGAGTGGTTTGTAAGTGTTATGTCTACACCTACAAACAATGCAGATCCTACCAGATACTTAATTTGGTAGACTGGTCGTCGCCCCTGATTTCATTATGGGGCTACAGAAATAAGATCCTCAGAGTCCCAGTACACATGGGCTAACTAGCTAGGGGGCATGGTTTAATCTGTGTCTCCACGTTAGGGATTGGATACAGATAATTGTTCACCAATAGTCTGTATTCAATGTTAAGAATAGGGTTACACAGGTATATAAACTGTGTCAACCCTACAGTTTTTAGTTGTGCTTCTGATTCCACCTGGAATGTCACCGGATTGCTGGAGAATTGCTAGCTGATACTTCTCCATCCCCCAACCCTAAGTAAGTGTTACCTTCTTGTCTGTTAATTGTACTATATTGTTGTGTTCACCTTTTTTAAGGAATAAATATATTTTATTATATCTAAGCCTCGTTCAGTTCAACCCAGATATTTGGTGTTCATTATATCTTGTCATAAGCTACCGAGATACACCCCCAGGCCCCAGTTAGTCCCTGTTCCCCAAAGAGGAGTATTGTAGGCCGGCTAGAAGTCAGAGACCCCGCTGACAAATATTATTGTTTATCATTTCTGTGTGTTGTGGTTATTGCTGTATACCGTATGTTCCCGTGAAGAGCCATCCCACCTATGCTGGGATCCCCACAGGTGGAGGCACTGCACCTCGCAACTCCCAAGCTCTCAATCAGAGGAGGATTAGGCCTTGTGAAAGCCTGCATATTAGCACCATAACGTAGTAGCATGCAAATTCCCCTTGGGTGTGGGAGGTGGGGGGGTTAGGTGCTACTTAGGCTGATGAAGTAGTTCACTATGAAACGCATAGGATTGTTTATATTACATTGGACACTCTCCTGCAATACTACCAGCATCTTTCATCCACCTTGTGCTACCCACAAGACTTTCTTTTAGTTCACTGATCACTGGGGTGGCAGTTGTGGACCTACAGCATGTTGAGGTGACGTCAGAGTCCCAGTCTGTGAGTGTGGTGAGTCGGAGGCTTTGCTATTCCCAGACGGGCTTTGAGCTGAAGCAGATGGGACGGAGCAGGAGAGATTTGTTTCCATGTGTCTCTTCATTGTAACCTTTACTGGGTACTGTGTGACTGATTAACTTGCCAGTGTTGATTGGCTGCCCTTGCTGCTACTGAATATACAGGACCGGTAGCAGTGTAAGCTGAAGGAGACTCACAAAGCAAGTTCCTATCTTCAAGAGTGGTAACATGTACCCTGAACATGCCCTGCGTATACTGTATGATTAATCTTTCTTGTACGTGCAATCATTTACACTTGATTATTGTCACAATATAATTACTTTTTTTACGCTATGAGAGTACTGCGCTTTGTTCTTTTTCTGTTTTACATAGGCTAAAGATGTTAAATTCCAGGCATTATTGAAATCCCTGCTCTCTGAGCATTATCCATTATCCATTAAGTAATAGCCCGGAATTTTTGTGACACTGACAAGTTTTTCATCCAATCAGCTTTCAGTTCTCATCCACATAGAGTGAGAACAGCTCTCAGTCAGGTTAGGTGATTGGACAGGAGACAGCAGCAAGGCACTGACTCCTCCCCCACCCTGCCTGCAGAGAGCTTTGCACAGGAGAGTGAGGAGAAAGGTATCTATGTGTCTGTTGTTTGTTTTGTGGGTCTAGAGGTGGGCAGAAGAGTGTATTATTGGTGTGTGTGTAGTGTGTGTTGTGTTGGTGTGTGTTTTGTGGGAGTAGAGTGGGCAGCAAAGTGTTTTGTTGGTGTGTGTCTCTACAGTGCGTGGTTTTACATGGGGCTACAGTGGGTGTAGAGGGGGGGCTGCTGGTGTTTGTTTGGTGGGTGTAGATTGTGGCAGCAGTCTGTTTTGTGTGTGTTTGCAGTGTGTTTTGTGGGTGTAGAGGGGGCCTGCAGTGTGTGTGTCTTCAATGGGTGTAGAGGGTGGAGGGCTGCAGAGTGTGTTTTTTTGGTGTATGTGTTTGCAGTTTTGTGGGTTTATAGGGGGGCTGCAGTTTTATTTGTGGGTGTAGAGGGGGGTTGCTGTGTGTGTATGTGTGTGTGTGTGTGAGTCTCCAGTGTGTGTTTTGTGAGTAGAGGGTGGAAGCGGGCTACGGAGTGTGTTTTGCGGGTGTAGAAGGGGAGAGGGCTGCAGAGTGTGTTTGTGTTTACAGAGGGGGATTGCAGTGTGTGTGTGTGTATGTGTGTGTGTGCATAGAGGGGGGGCTGCAGAGTGTGTGTGTGTATATAGAGGGTGCTGTGTGTATGTACAATTTCATTTTAATAAACGTGCAGTAAAAGCAAAAGAATGTTGACAATCATTCTGATAAAAATCAACATGACTACAAATGTGTGTATCTTTTTTATGAGAAATGTAAAAAAAAAAAAAAAATAAGCCTACATTTAGCTTATAATAGTAATAATCCCCTCAGAACAGGGCATTATTGGCCAGTAATGCCCTGTTCTGAGGGGATTATTACTTAATTACAGGCTAAAGATGTTAAATTCCGGGCATTATTGAAATCCCTGCTCTCTTATTGGTTAAAATTCCGGGCATTATCCATTCATTAACGTCCCGGAATTGTTGGCACCCGCCAAGTTTTTCAGCCAATCAACTTTCAGTTCGCATCCACACCGAGTGAGAACAGCTCTCAGGGGAGGTGATTGGACAGGAGGCAGCAGCAAGGCACTGACCCGTCCCCCACCCTGCCTGCATAGAGCTCCGCACAGGAGAGTGAGGAGAATGGTGTGTGTGTGTGTGTCTGCAGTGTGTTTTGTGGTTGTTAAGGGGGCCAGTAGAGTGGTTTATTGGTGTGTGTGTCTGCAGTGTGTGGGTTTACAGAGGGCCTGCAGAGTGTTTGTGGGGTTAGAGGAGGGCTTCTGGTGTGTGTGTTGTGGGTGTAGAGGGGGGCAGCAGTCTGTTTTTTTGGTGTGTGTGTGTGTCTGTCTGGCTGCAGTGTGTTTTATGGGTGTTGAAGGGAACTGCAGTGTGTGTCTTCAGTGGGTGTAGAGAGGGGAGGAGGGCTGCAGATTGTGTTTTGTTGGTGGAGTGGAAAGGGGCTGCTGTGTGTGTGGTGTGTGTGTGTCTGCTGTGTGTGTTTTGTGAGTGTAGCGGGGGATGAGGACTATAGAGTGTGTTTTGTGGGTGTAGAGGAGGGGGGCTGCGTGTGGGTAGGGGGGACTGCAGAGTGTGTTGGTGTATATAGAGGGGGTGCTACAGAGTGTGTGTGTTTGTGTGTATAGAAGGGGGGGCTGCAGAGTGTGTGTGTATATAGAGAGGGGATGTGTGTATGTACAGTTTCATTTTACTAAAGGTGCCGTAAAAGCAAAAGTATGTAGACGATCATGCTGATAAAAATCAATATGACTACAAAACTTTCTATCTTTTTTATTAATTTTTTTAAAAAAAGCCTACATTTAGCCTATAATACAGTAGTAATAATCCCCTCAGAACAGGGCATTAATGGCCAATAATGCCCTGGCTGGGTTAATGTCCCTGAGCTTCTCCTGAGACCTTCAACTCTTCCAGCCAGGGCATTTTTGGCCAGTAGTGCCCTGTTCTGAGGGGATTATTACTTAATTAATGTCCAAAATGTTATCCAATGAGAGCAGGGATTCTAGTAATGCCTACAATTTGGACGAGTTTATACTCTACAATTATAATTAGTCACTAGCAATTACAAGTGTAGCACTGAAATCTGGTAAATTACCAGTAACATTTACTGCTGCTACAAACGTTAAACCCGAGTCATATGAAAGAAACGTTTATACCAGTACTGTTTGCATTTCATGCAGCACAAGCAAAAAAATTATCTTTAGGGTTTAACGGGATCTCAGATTTTGAAATGTTGTTGTCACAAGAAGAAGGATACAAATAATGACCAAACTCAAGCTATAAAATAGTTGGATACAGCTCAATATTCTTTGCAATATTTGTAATAGGTAACTCCATAATATTCCTTATTGCTCCATACAACCACACCCCAAATTACAAGAGGAGCTAGGAGATAAATAAAACATCCTAACATACAGTATTTCCATTAGAGACAAATGTTCAAAATGTTTTCTTAAGTGTTCAACTTAAGCAATATCTTAAGTTAAGTATTTGTTCTTTTAAGCAATATCACATTAGCATGAAAGAAGGCAAACTTGTCTCTGCCAATAAAACATTGACAAATATACTAACATGTCAAGTAATATCACAGCGATTACTTGATTTACTATAATTAACATAGAGGACATGAACTATATTCTTTTATCTTAGATTTCAATCACAATCTTTCCAAATCCATTTTATGTCCAGACTGGTTAAGTAGGCAACTTGGATAACAGCCACATGTAATACTCAGGCTGAACCAGTTGTAACTAAACAAGCAGTCTCAACTACAATGCAACTCAACTGACTTGTCCTGGCAATACACA
Organism: Ascaphus truei; assembly: GCF_040206685.1. NCBI lineage: Eukaryota > Metazoa > Chordata > Amphibia > Anura > Ascaphidae > Ascaphus > Ascaphus truei. The sequence continues at coordinate 230,562,696 of NC_134485.1, read as the reverse complement.
CCAACACAGTGGTGTAATAGTTCAGTAAGTAAATATGTCTAAGATTACTAAACAGTATTAGCAGAGGACACATTAAAAAAAAAGTGTCTGAATGCACTTACTCCATCATGCTCTTATCATAACTTTTATGATGCATGAAGTAGATGTCTTGAAGGCTAAGGGGGATAAATGAAGAGAGTGCTTGTTCTGGCACCCAGCTTACTTTCTGATAATCTAGCTCATCCTTCTTGGCTGACACAAGACCAAGAATAACATTAAAGAGTAATAAACCCTTTCCTGCAAACCTCTTTTTCCATGGTTCACTGGCTCCAGGTCTAATCTATCAATCCATTTACAGCACATAAAAGGTAAGAAAGCCATTATAGCTCTGCTATGTGCCTTTGCAGGTGGTATATGACAAAAACTGGATTTATCACCAAAAGCTCCTGTATTTTTTGATAGGGCATCAAAGTACTAGATAGTCAACCAAACAAAAGATGGAGTAAAAAAAAAAAAAGGTCATATATTTAAAAAAATAAAAAAATAAAAAAAATAAAAAAAAACCTTCTTTCTTTAGTTTTATTAAGACATATTTTTTATTTTAGAATTACATCTGGGAACATCATTATTAAAACAGTGAAAATGCCAAAAAATATATATTTCGATGTTCTATCCATCAATTTATATATTTGACAAATTCCGGCTAACACACGGAGAAACACTTTCTTTTGATGTGAAAGTCTCACATTTATGGCATATAGATCTAAAAAGCAGCCACAAAACACTGTGCTCTAGGAATAGAAAGAGTCTTCTTTTATATTTCCCAAATGTTTTATTTTTATTTTATTTCTTTGATCTTTTGTTTTGATGGCTGTAGGCCACCAGTCTCTAAGACTAAAAGCCTGGCCGTAGCAGGAGGTATTTTCTCAGTATGTCACTAGCAAGGTCAAGGCCCAGATGGAACATATTTCTCTCCTATCATTGTCAGATTAAACGTAGTCACAATTCCATCCTCTTCTAACTCACAAAACGTCTCTTTGTAATGTACTGTTTTTGTGCAATTTGTGAATTAAAATACAGTTTGTACTTGAAAATATAATTTACGGTAAAAAAAAATGTGTTTTAATTAGAGACCATTAAATGGCTTAAGCAGCGTTGAGAACATGCCCCCTCCAATGAAGTTACAGAAGGCGGGCTGTTGGGGTAATCACCTTGCACTTGTGTTCCTAATGAACTGAAGTGTACGTGTATGTATATAGTAAAGTTACTAAAAAAAAATCTATTTTTAATGTCTTTAAAGGGCTTGAATCATTTTTTGATCAAAAAATTTAACTACTGTAAATGGCCCTTTTTGTTTTTAGTTTTTATGAAAATGTAGAAATTTCACAAATAAATTGCAAGCCAATTTGGGCGGAGAGCTGGAATTCTATATTTGGGCCAATCTTTTTACCAGCAGCATACTCCATAAAGGTATAGAACGATATAGTGTTGCTGATACATTCTGTTATAGGGGTAGGTCTCAGATCACCTAATTCTGTTTTGCTAAATAGTTCTTTGGAGTGGTCTGGCCCCTCCTTTCAGGTTCTTACCTTACCAATTCTCCAATAAGCAAAAAGGTAAATATATGTATATACAGTAAATATATTCCTGTCTCAGTATGAAGTTCACGCTCCAATGAAGAAGTGGTGAGTGTCTGTGACTAACATAAATAAGAACAATGTGTATATGCGTTTCACTAAGAAACTTGTGCACGCACAATTTTCCTTCATACTGAAGGAAGCTTTGTTACAGGTTTATGCCAGTTTTGAATTGCACTAAATCACAGATAACATTATGCTTCAATCATTTAACCCTTTGGACACTTTCACATCTTTTGCCAAGTACAGTCCACAGGACAATAAAAAATCATATAAATTTAGAATAGGTACCTGCTATTATTGGAGTTTCGCTTGATGGAATTAGAAGGCATGTATGATTTTTTGATCAGAAGATGCATCTAAATTTCTCCTTTGTTATTAGATAGGTTTAAAATGTAGAAGTTCACCAAAAAATTGCAAGCCAGTGTAGCTATATCTTGTTTTGGCTACTAATCTACTCTCCCTAACATTTAAGCCCTGGTATCAGTGCAGCAGTGTTAGGCCCATTCCGGGTTTCAAACCTGGGATCCTCCCGCATAATACTTAAGGGGCTGCACCATCAAATTTAGTTAGTGTTCTCTCCCCTGAGAGAGAGACTGTCCCAGGAAGCATGTGTGCAAGGCACTGACCACCTTTCATCCCCTCATCCCACCAGGGGGTGAGGGAAGAGATCAGGATAGACTCTGGAGGCCTCAAGCCCCAGGGTTGAGTCCAGGGACCATCCGGAGGAAGGAAAAGACCAGGGAATCAATTAAAGGCTGTATCCCGTGAGTTTGGACAATAAAGCCATTCCTGTTTTAAAAAATATACTCCTGCCTAGGACTGCAATCTATCAGGGGGAGTATCAGAGGCTTCTCCTGCAGGGATTGTCTCCAGCACTCCTAAACTCCCAGAGCCGAGGTGGACAAACCTGTAGCCAATAGTCAGAAGTGGCTAATTGGCCATCAAAGTGTTGCTAAGTGGAGTTTGCCAAAAAAACTTTAAAAAAAATGTGATCTAGATCTGATAAAACTAGCTTCTGTTACAACGGACAGTGCACCAGCAATGATTGGAAGAAAATCTGGATTTGTTTCTCGTTTGAAGCAGCATTTGAGTGAGAAAGGTGTGAAAAACATGTTGCCCTCCTTCCATTGCATTCTGCATCAGGAGAATGTGTGTGCTCAGATGCTCGGAAACGACACATGGAAAACTTTGATGGACATGTTTGGGAAAATCGTGAATTACATCCAAAATGGAAGTTCCCTCATCCATTTGCTTGTTTGTTGAGGCCTTGAACGAATGCGGTGATTGTGATTTCGAGGATCTTACTAACTATGCAAATGTGAGATGTGAGATGAGGAAAAGTTCTGGAACAGTTTACCTATTTGCTTCCTCAAATTAAAGATTTTCTTGTTGAGAAACATCAGATAGAAAAATGTTCTTACATTGAGAACCCTTCATGGCAGTGTGATTTACATTTTCTGTGCAGTATCATGGCTCAAATTAAACGTGAAGCTGCAGGGAAAGGGTAAAGTAATATGTGATCTGGCACACCGTATTCAAAAATTCAAGTCAAAACTGAACCACATTCTGGTACAAACTCAGAAGGACGATTTGACCCATTTTGCAAACTTGACTAGATTTCTAGAAATAAATGAGGAGTGTGGTCTACTCAATGTTAAGCAGCAACTCTACGTAAACTGGATAACAAACCTGTCCCAGAAATTTGAATCACGCTTTTCTGATTTCAATGACTTCAAATTGGCATTAAAAGTCTTGCGTAATCCATTCCACTTTGATATTACAAATTCAAGCAAAGACATTTCCACCCTTCTGTCTTTGGACAAGTGCAGGCTTGAAGATGATTTGCTTTCTCTTCACAGTCTGGAACACTTGAAAATGTACCTGAATTCTTCAGTCACAAATATGTGGAAATCTATTCTGACTGACACCGATCTCCCAACTTTGAAAACGGGCATTTCAAAATTATTGTCCACGTTTGAGGTCCATCCCTGTAGCCGCCCCCCTCTCGCAGCACGGAGGTGAGAGGGGGACCTGGCTACATTAACTTTCTATAAAAATTAATCAGATAAGTATTTCTAAATAATTGCATACTGTATATTTTATTGTTTCCATACTGTATTTCAACCAAATGCACTGAAAGGTTTTTAGTCTTTATGTAATCTCTTTCAGTAGAGCCCTATCTTGAATAGAGAACATTTTAAATGTGATTCTTCGTTTGTAACTATAAGTCATTCTGAAGCCATCATTACCATGTAAGATTAGAAAAGAACGGTAAAAAAACTAAATGTTTTTTATCAAAGGAATCAAATAATAAAGTGTTTGTATTTTTAAGACATCTATGTGAAACTTCCACTTTATGATCTATTAAGATGTAAGTAATTGAATTAACAAAATACCACATCCCACTGTTATCTGTCTAGATTAGATTTAATTTGAAGAAGAAAAAACAGCATAACAAAAGCAGAAACATTTTAAATAAACCCCTAAAGTTGTGTTACCTAATTTAAAGAACAAAATGTACAAAACACAAAGCACAATGCTAATTACTATACACTGGCGACACACTTTATTCGAGCTCGGCTAGTCCCACGAATTCGGGTATACCCGGGTGTATTGAGGTTTGTGACTGTTTTCTGCCCGAGTGCATTGAGGTATTTTCCAGGCAGGGATTGAAGCATTTTATTCCCGCTGGCTGCAATACTGCACAGTATATATATATATATACTGCATTACAATTCATGAATTTATGCCATCTGGTAGACACGCGAAGCATTGCAGCCTATTAAATCCTAATCATTATCATTTAACAGATCAGCCGCCCGTCAGCCAGGCATGAACCCAGGCTGGGAAGGCAAACGCAACGGGGCTTGTCAGAGGTGAGGAGCGGCCCATTCCAGGTATCTGCCAGGTACATACTGGGTATTTGCTCGAATAAAGTGTGTCGGTGCAGTACATATACCAGAGATGTCATGTTCTGACTTTATCTTAAACACTAATGGATCACACTGTACATTTTTTTTTATCATTCTAAAGACAGACACAATGAGGTGGATAAAAAAAGGAACAACTCCCTTTCCCCAACAAATTATAACAAACATACAAAGGTTCCCAAACTGCAGCTCCATTCATCCCCACCCCAATAAGAACTTAGAATAGGAGCAGTATGTTCCTATCAGTTTTCGCTCTTCATATTTTTAGTCCTACCTGTGATTTTCCCATACTGTATTTTTTCCTCAAAAAAGGTGATTTTAGATACTTAAAAAAAATGTTTTATGTCATTTAGTGTTGGTTTTTAAAGATGTAGGTCAATAATTGTTAATAGCATCTCTATACTAACCTTTATCCAGCGCTGGTTAGCCTCCTTGAGGCCACTTTCAATTTTGCGCTTCTCCTCTGGGGCGATAGTTGAACTTCCTAATGCTGTTCCACCAGTTTCATTTAATTGTTTCAAGAACTCTTTACGTGGTAGAATCTCTTCCACTCTAAACTGCAAAAGTAAAACATAATTTTTAGTATTATTATTTTTTTTAACTTTTTTTTTTACCAAATATGTTTGTCAGACTGAGAAGATATAAACATCTAATCCCTTGTGGTAAACTAAAACCCGAGTAATATTTTTATATTAATCACTTAGCATCAAGTAAAGTGAAAATATCGTATCAAGCTTCTAGTTTGTATGCATTTCCAAATGTCTCATCTCAACCACAAATTTCCAAAGGAAACACACGTGCCTTGAAAAAGAATAGGAAAGAGACAAACATATCAGCAACGTTTACATATGAAATAATTAACACCTGATATGGGTACTAGGTACATGGAAAATAAAAGGATATCAAGTGATATTTAATACTGTAATGACAAAATTTTTGTTTTACAATGGTGGCGCTGATTGCTTCTGGAACATGCATCTCATTAATAAACATGTAGAATAACTTAAGAATCTTTCCGTTTTTTGATGTGCCAGTTGTTTTTTCGCGTGCACAAACATTTACGAGCCTGGTGGCCTAATATTTGTTTGCATTCAGCAAACTATCCTTGGGATGGGAGTCCTTGATTGATGCGTGATATATTTGTAAATATCTCTGTCTCTCTGAAATGTGCAACATGAGACAATTTTAGAAATGCTAATTGTTCAACCGTTACTGTACAACAATCAACAAATGTCTTGGTATCCTATTTGAATATGTACTGCAACACACGGAAGGGACTGATTGCCAATAATACACTGCCAAGGGCAGAGAAATGCAGCTTGTGTTACCTCTACTTTTTCCAATAAGTCATTTAATTGTTGTTCATTTCCAGGCTTTGCTGGTGTAGCAGCAATGTCCTCTGCATCCTCTAACCAAATGCTGAATTTGTTAAGGTCTTCTTGTAATCCATATAACTTTTTCTTTTCGTCTTCTAGCCTGAAAAAAATATAAATAGGAAGATATTGCTGTACCATTTACTATACTCCGTGAGTAATTCAAGTTCTTAAAGTTGCAGTTCAATCTTTTTTAAAAAAAAAATTTTAATTAATTTTTTTACTTCAATAGTTTCATGTGGGCAATCTCTAATTACCTAAAGAACTGTATAGCTGCCAGTCAATTCGTTCTCCATGTATTGATCGGCGAAAATTGGTGACATCATTAGAGAAGGGATATGTTTTTCTTCTGCTTCTGTCACTCAGTGGAAGCTCATGAATATTCATGAGCACTCCTGCACTGACATGTGCTAGAGGGAGGGCAGCGCTGACAAAGGGGTGTGTCAGGGCTTGTGACAAGACATGAAGGGGCAGTGCCTTAGCAAATGGTTATTAAAATAGAATACAAGAAAATTGGTCTTTCAAAGTTGTTTTTTTAAAAACAGAAAATGCGAAAAGTATTTTTTCTTACTACAGAACTGATTTATTAAAAAGAAAACACACATGCAGGATATTGACTGAACTGCAGCTCTAATGACATTTGCAAGACAAAAACATCAATGACAAAATCAGACATGTGCTTGCTGTACATGTGCTATGAATGAACAGCTATTAAGTACAAAGCAGTTTGTTTTGCTGCAAGGAGTTTTTTTTCCCCTAGCTCTTTCCACTTTTTCTATAAAGGTATTTTTCTTTGGGGGGTGATATTTATAGCAAGTGGGACTCTAGCAAAATAGGACTGACTCATATTACTGATATATAACGCATATTACATTTACTATGATTCTGAAATGCTCTCTAATACAGC